>NC_092134.1:57759478-58062508 GCF_043159975.1 Macaca nemestrina
GCATGGTGGCACACGCCTGTCATCCCAGTTACTTGGGAGGCTGAGGCAGGAGAGTCATTTGAACCCAGAAGGCAGAGGTTGCAGTGAGCCAAGATCACCCCAATGCACTCCAGCCTGGATGACAGAGCAAGACTCCATCTCAAAAAAAAAAAAAAAAGAAAAGAAATATGATGCATAATTTTTAAAAAAGTCTTTGTCAGTTTAAGGATTAAGATTGTGCTATTATCATAAAATGAATTGATATCATTCCTGCTCTCTCTTTTCTGAAATAATGTGTTTAAGAATGTTGTTATTTCTTCCTTAAATATTTGTTAGAATTCATCAGTGAAACCACATGGGCCTGGAATAGTCTCTGAAGAAAGAGTTCAGTAATGATATTAGTTTTCCTTAATAGATATAGGACACTTCAGATTTTTATCTTGTGTCAGTTTTTGTACATTTTGTTGTTCAAAAAATGTGTTCATTTCATCAGAATTGGTCAATTTGTTGGCATAAAATTGTTAATAATATTCCCTCATTATGCTATCCTATTATCTATCCCAAGATAGAATGTCTATTCTATCTTAGTAATAACCACTCTTTTGTTCTCAACAGTGACATTCATTATTTGTTTTTTCTTAAGTTAGTATAGCTAGGGTTTATAAATCTTTCTGAACTTTTCAAAGAAATAACTTTTGGCTGTGTTTTTCTATCATATTTCTCTTTCATTGATTTCTGCTCTTAACTTTATTATTTTCTTCCTTCTGTATACTCTTCTTGTGCTTTTCTCTTTTTATAATTTCTCAAAAGAGATCTTCAGTCATTTATTTTAGACCTTTCTTTTATTGTAATAGAATTATTTGAAGCCATATATTTCTCTATAAGTACTAGTTTAGTTGCGTTCTACATATTTTGATATGTTGTATTTGTTAGTTGTTTTTCAATTCAAAGTATATTCTAATTCTTATTATCAGTTTTTTGTCCTCTAGCTTATTTAGCATTGTATTAATTTTCATATTTTAGGATGTTTTCTAGACACATTATTGTTTTCTAATTAAGTTTCCTTTGTGGTGAGAGAACATCCTCTGTATAATTTCAATCCTCTTGAAATTTACTAGACTTATTTTATACCCCAGAATATAGTTCCTTTATGAACATACCATGTGTACTTGAAACGAATGTGTATTCAGCTGATTCTGGATGTTCTGTTCTGTAAATGGCAATTAGAATAAAATGATTAATAATGTTGTTCAACTCTCTTATATGTTTGCTGAGTGTCTGTTTGGTTGTTCTATTACTTGCTGAGAGTGGGATTTGAAGTCTCCAACTATGTTCATGGAGTTATTTCTCTTTTAATTTTGTCAATCTTTGTTTCATGTATTTTGTTGCCTTGCTATTAGATGCATACACATTTATAATTGTTATATCTTCCTGATGGATTGACAATTTTATCAGATCAAACTTCCTTATTTATCTCTGATAACACTTTTTGTCTTAAAGTCTACTTGATATTAAATAGCCACTTCAGCCTTTCTGTTTGCATGCCATCTCTGTTTCCATTTAATTTCAACCTATCTACATCTTCATATTTAAAATTCATCTCATATGGACATAAAATAGTTGAGCCTTGCTTTGTTTTTAATTAATTCTAAAAATGTCTGCCTTTTTTTTTTTTTTTTTTTGAGACGGAGTCTCACAGTGTCCCAGGCTGGAGTGCAGTGGCGCAATCTCAGCTCACTGCAAGCTCTGCCTCCTGGATTCACGCCATTCTCCTGCCTCAGTCTCCCGAGTAGCTGGGACTACAGGCGCCCGCCACCACACCCGGCAAATTTTTTGTATTTTTAGTAGAGATGGGGTTTCACCGCGTTAGCTAGGAAAATTTCTGCCTTTCAACTGGAGTTAAAAGGATTGGAGTGCATGGGTACACTATCCATACAACTGGACTGTATGAATTTTTAATATTTAATGTAATTATTGACAGGGTTAATTAGGTCTGCCTTTTTATTATTTGTTTTCTGTATGTCAATCTCTATATATTTTTCTTTCCTTTGTTTCTTCTTTCCTTTTATCTTTTAGCTTATTTGAATAATTTTTAGAATTGTATTTTAATTTACCCATTGCTTTTTAGCTATATCTCCTTGCATTAAATCTTAGGGGTTGCTGTAAGAATTAAAATATACATCCCTAACTTTTCATAGCATAGTTAAAATAAATATTATGCCAATTCACGTTAATGTAACAATTTTTATAGCAATGGGGGATATTTCATTTATTGTCACCTTAGTCTTTTATGCTATAATTTTCATGTATATTACATATATCTATATCTATCGTACTAAATCCCATAAGACCATATTTTAATATTTGCTTTAAACAGTCATATGTATTTTAAAGAAACTAGAGGAAACACTGGTTTTTAAAATGTATCCACATATTTGCCTATATAGCCAATCAGTTGCTGAGTCCTTTTGGATCTTTCTTTTTAAGTGTGACTTTATTTTTCTTTTTACTCCTATCGTCTTATTTGTCCCTACAATAACCTCATGACTAGACCATGCTTCTTAACTAATCACTATTCCTTCAGACTTTTTTGTTTTTGTTTTTTTGAGACAGGATCTCTGTCATTCAGGTTGGAGTGTAGTGGCATGATCAAGACTGACTGCAGGCTCAACCTCCGGTGCTCAAGTGATTCTGCCACTTTAGCCTCCTGAGTAGCTGGGACTACCGGTGCACAGCACCATGCTCAGCTAATTTTTATATTTTCTGTAGAGTCAGGATTTTGCCTATGTTGCCCAGGCTGGTCTGGAACTCCTGAGCTCAAGCGATCCACCCATCTCGGTCTCCCAAAGTGCTGTGATTAGAGGTGTGAGCCATGACACCCAGCCCACCTCCTTCAGATTTTCTATTATCAACTCCTCTTTCCCAAACATTGTGAAGGGGAAGGGGGAAAAAAGGAAATGCAATGAAGAGTCCCTGAGTCCCTGAGAGTCAACATGTATAAGTTACCTCAATAAATTACCAGAAAATAGAGCCTATCTTAGACAGTTTTATATTCTATGCATTGTCTTGCACTAGGCCTTTCACAAAGAAGGCGCTCGATGAATATTTATTAGATTGTTGAATGAACAAAGAGGCTCTTTTATTCTTACCCATAATGAGGGAGAACCTGTGTTGCTGAGACAAAGTTATCACTCTGCAAACTGATAATGACAACTAACAAGAGATGCAGTTAATGATGCATTATTGCTTGTCAGTGAAAACACATAAGTAACAAACAAACAAATCTCTTTTACTTTGTGCATAAAATAAAGAATGATTATAGCCAGTTAAGAGAATCCTATTGGAAAGGGGACGAAAAATTATGAATTGTCCAGAAATTAGTCCATCATATCATACCGTACCAATTACAAGGCAGTTTAATTTCAGAATGAAAAGAGCTGAAAAAACCTATATTTAAGACATTAAATGTATCACCTAGTATTATTGCCATAAACATCACATCAGCTTATGAATGCCTCCAAGTACTAGTTTTATTTTCTAAAAGATGCAGACTGAGATGCTACCTAGTATTTCCTTTCTTTTTCATTTTCCTTTCCTGCTTTTCATGTTCTTGTTATGGAAGCTGGTACATTTTATGCTCATTCATCTGCTAAACTTGTAAATTGACAGGAGATTTCTTAAAATGACAAATAGGAAGGGGTCTCAGGTTAATTCAACAGCTGGATTTCTATAATAACTCTAACCTGCTAGGGAAAATGAGCTATGTGACACTAAAGAGAAAAGGAGCACAGTTTAATTAAAACTGGCTCAGGATGGAAACTTTAATGAATTGCAGTTCCAGAGCATAACAGAACTCAGGACCCAAATTTCCTAAGGGAACTGTCAATAATAAAGATGCAGTTACCTGAACTGACTGCTCACAAGAGCAAACTTGTTTTGATAATGCCACGTGCTGTTTCCCAGGGCATAATGATTTGGCAGAGAAATAACCTGGCAGACTGCACTGAAAATAGCTGCATTATAATTACATTGTTACTTTCTACACATCTGATAATGAGGTAATACTTGATCTGCAAAAATTAATCATGCATCTAGAGAGTTCTATGTCAAATGTCACATGCATGAAATTTCTACTCAGTAGATACAACCTAGTCACAAACACTTCTTGGTAGCTGAGTTCAAAATTCAATTTTGGATATAAGAAACCAAATTTGCCATTTAGTCTACATTGCTATTCTTATTAGATCAAAAAGGAAACTTTTAATCTCCTGAAAGGGCATGCTCACATGCTGACCCCACTGTGTCCTGAATGGATTTGAGGGGTGACTAGAGGTTGTGTGATTCTTCAGGAACTCTTGCCAGAGTCCAGTTGCATTTATACTGTTAATCAAATCCCCTATGTCAGTTTCATACTGCTACCCTAGCAAATTACAACACACTTAGTAGTATAACACACAAGTTTAACATTTTGTAACTATGGAGGTCAGAAGTAAAAAAAATGGGTCCACAAGGCTGCCTAGGAGGTGATAGGTAACAATCCATTTTCTGGCCTATTACAGTTTTTAGAGGCTACCTCCACTCCTTGGTTCAAGGCCCCTTCTTCTGTCTTCCAAGTCAGCAGGGTAGCATCTTCTTTCCTCTCTGAACTCTGTTTCCGGCTCCATATCTTCTTTCCATGTCTCTGACCTACCTATTTCTCTGTTACAAGAACCCTTGTGAATACCCAGATAATTCAGGATAATCTCCCCATCTGAAGATACTTAACTTAATCACATCTACAGTGTCTCTTTAACCATGTATGTAACATATTCCCAGGCTGTGGGGATTTTGGATGTGGATATCTTTGGGAGGGCTGTTATTCAGCCTACCACACCTCCCAAATAGTCAAGGGCCTCTAGAGAAAGAAAAATTAGAAAAACAGAGAGACATTTATTATGATTTGGCTGACATGATTATGGAGGCTGAGAAGTCTCAGATCTGCAGCCCCCAGTACAAGATCCCCGGTAAGCTGGGACCCAGGAGAGTTGATAGTGTAGTTCCAGCCTAAGTCCAAAGGTCTGAGAACCAGGAGAGCCAGTAGTGTAAGTTCCAGTCTTAAAGCTGGCAGTATTGAGACTCAAAGGTCTATTTTTCATTTCGAGTCCAAAACCAGGAAAAGACCAAGGTTTCAGCTCATGCAGTCAGGCAGGAGATGTTCCCTCTTATTCAGTCTTTTTGTTCTATTGAGTTCTTTAACTGATTGGATGAGACCTACCCGCATTAGAAAAAGCAATCTGTTTACTCAGTCTGCTAATTCAAATGTTAATCCCATTCAGAAACACCTTCACAGACATGCCCAGAATAATGTTGAACCAAATATCTGGGCATCCTATGCCCTAATCAAGTTGACCCATAACATTAACCATCACAAGGGCAAAAAGATTTGCAGTAGTAATTGGCTACCTTTAGGTACCAAGTTTCAGTAATTCTTGCCACTTTCCTGATGCTGGGATAGCTATATCTAGTGTATTGTGCTCAGCTATGAGTTTTACAAAAAAACCCACAGAGTGGCTTATATCAATTAAGGAATGTTTCTGCCTCATACAAGAGGACTCCAAGCACAGGCAGTCCATACTTTCTCATTTTCTCTTCTTTTCCTCCCTTCTCTTCCATCCTTAGGGGTGGCTGATGCACCTCAGGTATCCCTCCAGGATTTCAGGCAGGAAGAAGAACAGAAGGGGAAGCAGCAATAGTCTTTCACTTATATCCCATTCACCAGAACCGAGTAACAGGACCACCTGGGGCTTCCAGGGATTCAGGGATATAAGAAGGATTTCACTTTCTTGGTTTTGCAGGGCAGGAAAGCAAACATGAAAGGAGAAAGTCAGCAACTCAAGTATCTTCTACAACAACCAAGAATTCTAAGCCTTAAACGTCCCTCCTTATCACTCAGGGACTGAATAAGACCAACTGTCTTATAGTTTAAAAACATGTCCCTTTGCTCACCTAATTTTTCATCAGAATTCCCAATAGGCAAATAAAAATAACCACAGTGTGTTTATGCATCACCAAAATCAGAAAGATTTAAAAAATAAAATAGTTTAAACAGACCCAAGTAATAGTTATGATTGTAGTTTTCTTCTAAGCAAATTGATTTTTTAAAATTGATTTTTTAAAAAAATTAAAGTGACTGAATTAAGTTATCACTCTTTAGGACAGTCTCTGGTGTGTTGGTGTGTAGGTGCACATCACGTCTTCATCATAATGGCCGTAGATCCAGGGCAGCCATTGAGCCCTACATGTCCATGGCTCCTGTCTCCTGTTGATAGGTTTGGTGAAACCCTATTCTCCAATGTGTACCCGCTCCTTGGCCAGAGTTGACTCATCTAGTAATGGACAACTGATGAAAATAGTCAGTTTTTTTGCCTAGGAATTTTAAAATTGGAACAGAAAGAGTACATTTAGTTTCTTCCTGAATGACTGAATTCTAACACACAGAATCAGGGAGCTACTGTTCTCCATGTTTTGTATGTTGACTGGGATTAGAGAAAGCTAGTCCTCAGAGAAAGAAAACAATGAAATTGAAGATCAGAATGGAGCATGGACAAAACCTGGATCATTCTAGATTATTCTTGGAGCCCAGCCACATTTCTGGGCTTGGTTTGGTTACTGACCTTTAGTCATTATGAGAATGCTGGGGTTAGTTCAATGTAATGCTCTGCTATTTATAATTAGATATAACTCTATAAAATGTAGGATTATTGCCTATGCATAAAAATTATGTCTGTAAAAGGGCCAAGCACTGTGGCTCACACCTGTAATTCCAGCACTTTGGGAGGCCAAGGCGGGCGGATCACCTGAGGTCAGGAGTTTAAGACCAGTCTGGCCAACATGGTGAAACCCCATCTCTACAAAAAATACAAAAATTAGCCGGGCACAGTGGCAGGCACCTGTAGCCCCAGCCACTAGGGAGACTGAGGCAGGAGAATCGCTTGAACCCAGGAGGCAGAGGTTGCAGTGAGCTGAGATTGCACCACTGCACTCCAGCCTGGGTGACAGAGTGAGACCCTGTCTCAAATAATAATAATAATAATAATAAAATAAACCATAACCATTGCTTGCATTAAGTATTTCTAAACTTCAATTAGTAAACAATGGTGAGTAAAAGTAAGCCTAGGATTATAAAGCCTTTTTGTTTTTGTAAAACCGAGGTCGCGCCATTGCACTCCAGCCTGGGCAACAGAGTAAGACTCCATCTCAAAAAAAAAAAAAAAAAAAAAGTCTATAAAAGGATTACTTCTGTTATAACAGAGGAAATTACTTTGATTAACTGAAAGGCATAATTAAAACCTCTGGCCTATAATTAATCAAATTGTAGTCTCATTTCTTCATCAATTTCTAATGCATCATACAGTGTATCTAAATATGATAAGGTATTTGAAATAGCAATAGTAAAATTCAGAATATATTCATAAAATCTAGAGGAGTGCCATACATCAAGAAGGAAACATGAAATATTTTACAGAAATTAAATGTGTTAATTTTACACTTAATTTAAAACCTCTGGGATAGACTAGAGGGAACTTTTGTATAATATAGAGAGATTACTACGGGAAGGTTTGGTTTCCGTTTTGCTAAATTTGAAAATTAAGATATGCCATATTTATATTTCTTACAGGAAACCATCTTTTAATATTTGATGCAAAAATAATTTTATCAGCCTTACTTTTAATATCTAATTTTAAGATGCTGAAATCTGACAGTTCTGATACTAATTATGTCTTATTTAAAATATAGCTATACTATAAAGCACTAAATCCTGGGTCTGCGGTGGTGAGAAATTGTACCGTGTAACATATTACACTGCTAATTCATAACGTTTCTTTGTAAAACTGCAAGCAGGGCCATCTCAAACATCTTGTTAATGAGCCTTTTCCTGCCTCCCCTGGGAATGCAGATGGGGTTTGCTTCTAGCCCTTCTGGAGGCAAATAAAGAAATAGAACTGACTAGGTTATAAACCCAGATGAAATCCTCATATGAGAAAATTCTCATTTGTGCCATCTGTTTGGGCTGAACTGGAGATGAAATATAAGGTGTCATTGCCACAATCCCTAGAGGACTGTCACCAAGTGATCTTCCTTCAAATTTGCCTTCAACTTATCACAAGCTGCTTTAATTCCTTTCCAGTATGTTCACCATAATGTCATCAGCCTTCAGTTTCCCCTTGGTTTTTAAATGCGTCTGTGACACAGCTGACCAGCTCTTTTCTTGAAATGCGTATCTCTGCCATGAAACTTTCTCGACACCCTTTCAGAATTTTGTCTTTCTTTTTTTTAATAAAATGTAGCTTTTATTGAGTAAAGGAAAAAAGGAATTCAGCTACATGATAGAAAGATTCCAGTTTGATCAAATTGTAACAAGTCTTCCTATTTGCATGAGAGGAGCCTCACTAGTCCACAGGGAGCCCTTGGGAACGATTGCTTCAACGGGTTGGTTCTCACTCTCGCGCACATTATCAGCTCCCGGTCAGTCCCAAGAGGCAAGGGTGGAGGGCATGATGGTTCTCACAGAGCTACTTTATAAATAAACTCTATGTGACTTTTCCGGGAGTCTCTTACATTCTTTTATTTTAAAAGATCTGAGCAGAAAATAGAACAGAGGACCATTAAGTGGTGTTGTGTGGTTGTGTGATACATGAAACGGCCTGGTCTATGGAATTGTGACGGGTAACAGAAACAGCATGATTAGGCATTATGTGAAGAGCATGACACACTGCCACCATGGCCTGTCCAATTGGTGTGAGTAAACCGTCGCTGTTTTTCTAAGCATTGATAGGCGTGAGCCCCAACGTAATCCCGCTTAGTCTGGATGAGGTTGGCTGGGAGCATCTCGTGTCTGTATCCATCACAGAAGGAGACAGCAGTGTTGAAACAGGGCATGGGAATGCTGGCTCAGATCCTGGTGCTGACCACCTGCTACCAGCGGTCCTGGCAGTTTTCAACAGCCAACTTAAAGAAGTCGTCTAATAATAGGTTCTTAAGTTCCGGGTGTTGATGAAATGCATCCTTTATCTTTCCTAGAAATACACTTCTGATGATGCAGCCTCTCTCCTCCATATCAGGACAATATGACCATAATTGAGGGTCCAGCCAAATTCACTGGTTGCCTGTCTTAGCAGCATAAAGCCTTGAGCATAAGAGATGATCTTGGAAGCATAGCGGTCATTCCGAATGTCTTCCAGGAATGATTTCTTATCACCATCAAACTAATTCTTTTGGGGACCCTTCAGCTTTTTGCTAACTTGAATTCTTTCATCCTTCAGAGAGGATAAGCACTGAACAAAGACAGCTTTTCCATTGAGGGTGACAGGAATGCCATCTTCCAGGGTGGAGATGGTGATCCACTTCCTGGTGCCCTTCTGTCCCGCGCTGTCCCTGATCTTTGGCAGCAGGTATTTGCCATCAGTATCTTAGAATATTGGCTGTGATTTCAATCAAGAATGAATGGAGCTCTGTCTTATTCTAGTCCTCAAAGGCCTCTGTCTTCTTATTTTGATTTCAATCAAGAATGAGTCAAGCTCTGTCTTATTCCAATCCTCAGAATCCTATGCTATCTTGTTTTGCTCCATGCCCAGCACCTGTTTCATCGGGTGGTAAGCCCCACTGATCAGCTGCATAGCCCCATACTCTATCCTATTGTACACCATCTTTACAAAGTGGCCTGCCCCCTCCTCTCCCACCCAGTCAGAGAAAAGTTCTTCAGTTTTCTTTTGCAGTGATGCCTTGGAAGATTGTCTTGATAGGGGCCAACTTCTTTGTTCCCTCGTGGCATGAGTTATAGGCCATACGGGATCCTTTTCCTCCAGCACTAACTTTGCTCTCCACAGATAAAATTTCCTTGGCCTTGTGGTCTCTACATCGTCTTGTGGCATCCCTATATTTGGAATTGCCTCCATCAATGATATTGTCACCAGTGTGTAACAATGATACTAATTTTTTCACGAAATCATCAACAGCTTGACCAGCCTTCACAAGAAAGATGATATGCCTGTGGCTTTTTCAGCTTGGAGACCATCTTCTTCAAGGACTGAACAACATCTTTGGTCCCCTCTGCCTTGTTGCCAAGGAATCATCAACTTTGGAGACTGTACTATTAAAAGCAAAAGCCACAAAGCCATGGTCATTCATGCACAAAATTAAGGTCTGGCCCATGACAGCCAGTCCAATCAGTGTTATGCCAGCTTGGGCCATGGCGGAAGCATCAGACAGAGTAGAACTGGAGTGGGCAAAGTGCGGAGGGCTCACGCCTCACAGGCAAGTGAAGGATATACCAGCTGCCGGAGTTTTGTCTCTTTAGATGCCTCTTTTTCCTCCCCCACCTGCTAAATAGAAATATTTTTGAAACTTTTATCCTTAGCCATTTATAGAAGCTTAATCTCTGTACTTTCTCCCACGAAGAACACATCTACTTCTTCAGTGTCGGTGACATCTTTGTGCCAATTCCCAAATCCTCGCATAAGTATTTTTCTTCTATTCTCTGACCAGCCACCTTGACACTTCCAACTGGATTGGCCGTTCAAATTTAAAAAACTGCAAACCTCACATATCTTTGAGCCCCAAAGCATTTATCTTTATGTCTTTCCTATTACTATTAATAGCAATGCTATATTCACAGTCTCATAGGTTTCAAAAGGGAAATAGCTTTTGATTTTGCCTTCTCTTTCTCTTCTCCTAGTTCTGGTTAGTCTTTCTTTGTAATTTTGTCCCCATCTGTTTATTCCTGTTTATTCCAGTTTTTTGCCACCATTATGTGGCCTTCATAACATTACATTTAGACTATGGCAATTGTTAGGGGATGTCCCTATGTTTCATGATTGTTCACTGCTGCCAGCGAGGCTGAAGCTGCAGTTGTACCTTGGTTACCATGGCACTGCTCCATAACCCAGCCACTATAAAGCAGATGCACTATAAAGACTTTCCAAGTTCAAGAAATGAATCCCAGGAGATTTTCCCTTGACTAAATCCCGTGCTTACTTTAGCATAACACTTTGGAGGCCAGATTCAATGGGAGAAAACAATAGAGAGAACTTCTTGATGTTGCTGGCCTTCTGCAAGGCAGAGGCTTTGCTGCCTTCTTGCAACTTGACCATAAATCAGACTAAATGTTTTTCAGTGGATAGGGGGTGGTTCTAATGGGATGAAGACACAAGTTGCTTAATAGTCTTTAGAGATAGTCCATTACTTTTTGCTTTTCTGTCTACCGAAGTCTTCAAATAACACTTATTGGAGAGCTTTGGTGGGTAGGTAATGATTATTTGTAAGATGAACAGATTACTGTAAGATTATTTATAAGATTATTAATAAGTACTATAATATTTATATTTATTACTTATAATAAATAACATATTATTAAATATATATGGCTGGGTGCGTAGCTCACTCCTGTAATCCCAGCACTTTGGGAGACCGAGGCAGGCGGATCACTTCAGGTCAGGAGTTCAAGACCAGCCTGTCCAACATGGTGAAACCCCGTCACTACTAAAAATACAAAAATTAGCTAGGTGTGGTGACACACACCTGTAATTGCAGTTACTCAGGAGGCTGAGGCAGGAGAATCACTTGAACCCGGCAGGTGGAGGTTCTAGTGAGTTGAGATCACACCACTGCACTCTAGCCTGGGCAAAAGAGTGAGACACTGTCTCAAAAAATACATGTGTGTGTGTGTGTATATATATATATATATATATATATATATATATATATATACACAAAATATATAAGAAATACTCAGGCCGGGCGCGGTGGCTGAAGCCTGTAATCCCAGCACTTTGGGAAGCCGAGACGGGCGGATCACGAGGACAGAAGATCGAGACCATCCTGGCTAACACGGTGAAACCCCGTCTCTACTAAAAAATACAAAAAACTAGCCAGGCGAGGTGGCGGACGCCTGTAGTCCCAGCTACTCGGGAGGCTGAGGCAGGAGAATGGCGTAAACCCAGGAGGTGGAGCTTGCAGTGAGCTGAGATCCGGCCACTGCACTCCAGCCTGGGTGACAGAGCGAGACTCCTTCTCAAAAAAAAAAAAAAAAAAAAAAAAGAAATACTCATTATTTATGAGATTAGTTTTAAGATGAATAATAAAGAAAGCTTTGCATTCCCTTCTTCTATTCTTTGTACTATCTGTATTGGATAAGAATAACTCATCAGATGGTTCTTAACCTACCAAATAAAACAGGCATTGGCACATCTTATTAATAGAAACAATCACTTATTGAATATGTTCTAAAGTTATCACTGTGGAACATGCCCTTCTGAAATTAAACAGAGCTAAACAATTTCTGGTATTACTTTGGTTTACACACTTAATCCTATAGCTTTCTGTCTGATAAACCTCCTTCTCTATTTTCTAATTCTATGGTTTGTCAAGGAAAAGGAAGTTAAGCCCTAATTATTGAATTAGCTTATACGTTTTTATTTAGGAAACAGACACATTTACTAAGAACATGCTAATTATGGGTACTACCATGTGAGATGTAAATAGCAGCTCCATTAATTCAGAAGTTTTACTATTTCTTTCATGCAATAGTAAAATTTATTGTTTTTTCAAAATTCTATTTAAGACCCTGTTTCCCCTGGTCAGATAAATATAACTAATCATTTTAACATTTTTGAAAAGCACACTGATTAGCAAAGTAAAGCTTAGGCTTAAAATCTAAACTAGGAGAATTTCTCTTTTCCATTGTAAAATAACTTTAAAAAAATTGTATAAATGACTGAAGTACAAATGCAGTTCTGTTACATGTATAGGTTGTGTAGTGGTTAATTCAAAGCTTTAGGGTATCCATCACCCAGATAATGTACATCATATCCACTAATTACTCATTATCCCCCCTTGTAAAATAACCTTCCCTATATTTGATTATTTGAAAAATCTGAATGTATCTTACAATCAATGTCAAATGAAATTTGCCACCACCAGGGAGAAGGTAAGTTGATAAGTAGTTGTCAATGACTAAACACATACAAATTTAACAGATGTACAGGCTATTGATCATCCAATTGTCACCTCAATAAGAGCCTACATGAATAACATCACATTCTGGTAAAGTTTTAGTGAACTGCATATTCCTGTCACTTAAAACTGTTTCTAAAATAAATATTATGTTGCAGTCTTAAAGTTATTTTATATTAGGAAGGCTATCTGTTTTAGTTCAGGTGACATATTGAAAGGCTGCAGAAAATTTGGGAGAATAGGTGGAGAATTTCCTAAGATAGCAGAGGTTGATACAGCCAATGTAAGCATCATAAAAGGCACCCACAGCATCAAATGTTTGTTGAAAGGTCGCAGCTGGCTTATAAGACAAACTACCTCCCCGTGGTATATCATTTAATTACCAGAAATAAAACTACAAATTTGGCTAAGTTGACAGTTCAAATGAATCCCTGGTACTGTTTAGGATGTCTCATGGTTGTGAGTAAGCCTGTGAATAGTGGAGTGGAATGCCACTTGATGTTACACATGACTGCCAAGGGCCAGCAGTGACTTAGAACAATCTTTACATCCTAAATGTTAAGAAGGCTTAGACCAATCTTTCTCAATGTACGTTGGTGGGCTACATTAGAACTAGCTGAGATGCTTGTTTAGAATTGATTGCATCCCTGGGGTCTCCTGCTCCTCAAGGTCATAATATGGAAGGTAGGAGGCAGGAATGTGCATTTTAACATTTGAAGGCTGTCATCCTTAAACTCCTGTGAGTAGTCCCGAAAAATAAAGTGGAATGCAAATATATGTACGATTTATGGTTTATTAAGCTAAAAAGAATACTTTTGAACATTTAATATATATTTTAAGTAAAAAAAAAAAAAGCTGTTGTTGTGAATCTTACCATCAATGAAGGGTATTTTGCAATTAAAGAACTGTAATATTTTAACAATAGTGAGCTTACAAGTCTTAAAAAAGAAGGATGACTGATATGGCTATGACCCATATACATGCTCTAAACTAAGCCACCCTAGTCAACACTAGCATGAGGTCCAAGGTGCAGCCTGTGGTTAGGAACTGGGAAAACAGTTCATTTGTTTGAGGATGTGGTCAAAGTCACCTAAGTTTTGCCAAATTTTTAAACATTGCTTAGGAAAAAACTTCATAGTGAGAACAGAGTAGGATAAATGTAATCACTCAGGCAACTGCTTGGCAGAGTAAGTATGGGTAAAATGCTCTCAACCAGGATGATTTTACACCTCAGAAGACATTTTTGGTTGTCACACTGGTGTGAAGGAGAGAGGAGATACTGGTAGCCAGAAATACTGCTAAACATCTTTCAATGCACAAAAGAAGCCCCAACAACAAAGAATTACCTGGTCCAAAATGTCAGTGGTGTCAAGGTTGAAAATCTCTATTCTTGAGAATAACCTTCTGTAACCACCAGATTTTCAGGGTGATTCTGGACAAAGAAATAGAATAGAAGCCCAAGAGTACAATGTCTGTTTTCTTTCAACAACAGAACAAAGCCATCGGTTAGAAGAATACAGTAGAGAAGAACCAAAGTCCTGACCATTATGCCTAAAACATTCTTTTGTCTCATAAACTGAAAAAGTCGCAGATTGGCCAGTGATATTCACAAAAGGGCAACATGTCAGTTTGAAAACTGAGATTCATTAAAGAAAATTCAGCAGGAGACAGATGAGACAAAAACAACAACAAAATGATGAAATGTCAAAAAGAGAGAGGATGGAAAGCCATGATAGAAACAGCAAAAATTACAATAAAGACATAAGTAGCTGCTTTGCTTATATAGAATAACGTGTACACTAAGGGCTCAAAATAGAAATGAAACAACAACGTGAATAACAGCTACTGTCATATTCTATATTACTTAATTTAATCCTGACAATATCACTATTGGATGGATACCAATGTGCCTGTTTTCAAAATGAGAAAACTAAGGTATTGAAACTGAACCCCTTCCTTAAATCATATACAAAAATCAATTCAAGATAAAGACCTAAGTGTAAAACCTAAAACTGTAAAAACTCTGAAAGATAACCTAGGAAATGCCATTCTGAACATGGGCTCTGCAAAGACTTTTTGACAAAAACGCCAAAAGCAATTGCAACAAAAACAAAAATTGACAAGTGGGACCCAATTAAACTAAAGAGCTTCTCCACAGCAAAAGAAACTATCAACAGGGTAAACAGACAACCTACAGATTGGGAGAATATATTTGCAAACTATGCATCCAACAAACGTCTAATATCCAGAATCTATAAGGAACTTAAACAACTAAACAAACAAAAAACAACTCCATTAAAAAATGAGCAAAAGACATGAACAGACACTTTTCCTTTGTGGTGTTGTTTAAACCTTTTTTTTAACTCTTATTTTAGGTTTGAGAGTGCATGTGCAGGTTTGTTATGTAGGTAAACTCATGTCACAGGGGTTTGTTGTACATATTACTTCATCATCCAGGTACTAAGCTTAGTACCCTATAGTTTATTTGTCTGCTAGTCTCCTTCCTCTCTTTCTCCACCCTCAAATAGGCCCCAATGTCTGTTGTTCCTTTCTTTGTTTTCATGAATTCTCATCATTTAGCTCCCACTTGTACGTGAGAACATGCGGTATTTGGTTTTCTGTTTCTGCATTAGTTTACTAAAGGTAATGGCCTCCACCTCCATCCATGTTCCCAAAATAAACATGATCTTGTTCTTTTTTATGGCTATACAGGGTTTTGTGGTATATATGTACCACATTTTCTTTATCCAGTCTATCACTGATGGGCATTTAGGTTGATTCTGTGCCTCTGCTATTGTGAATAGTGCTGCACTTAACATGGGTGTACATGTATCTTTATGGCAAAACAACTTATATTCCTCTGAGTATATACCCAGTAATGAGATTGTTGGACCAAATGGTAGTTCTGTTTTTAGCTCTTTGAGAAATCACCATACTGCTTTCCACAATGGTTGAACTAATTTACACTCCCACCAATGGTATATAAGTGGCACTTTTCAAAAGAAGACATATATGTGGCTAACAAACATAAAAAAAAAAAAAAAGCTTAAAATCTCTAATAATTAGAGAAGTGCAAATCAAAACCACAATGAGATACCATCTCATACCAACCAGAATGGCTATTATTAAAAAGTCAAAAAATAACAGTTGCTGCGAAGGTGTTAGAGAAAAGAGAACACGTATACACCGCTTGTGGGAATGTAAATTAGTTTAACCATTGTGGAAAGCAGTGTGGCAATTTCTCAAAGAACTTAAATCAGAACTAGCATTTGACCCAGCAATCCCATTACTGGGTATGTATCCAAAGGAATATAAATCATTCTACCGTAAAGATACATGCACACATAAATTCATTGCAGCACTAATCACAATAGCAAAGACATATAAATACTCATCAATAGTAGACTGAATAAAGAGAATGTGATATATATATATGTATATACATACACACACACACACACACACACACACACACACCATGGAATACTACACAGTCATAAAAAAGAATGAGATCATGTCCTTTGCAGCAACATGGATGGAGCTGGAGGCCATAGTCCTAAGCAAATGGATGCAGGAACAGAAAATCAAATACTACATGTTCTCACTTATAAGTAAGAAGAAGGGAGAAACAGACACTACTTGAAGGTGGAGGAAGGGAGGAGGGAGAGGATAAAAAAAAAATCTACCTATTATCCTTGGAAGCAGTGGCAGTGAGGTGAGTTGAGAATCCAGTGCTTCAGCAACTAACAGCCACGATGGCAGTGTGAGTGGTGTGTATCACATAGCAGTAGGGCGCAGCTTTGTGTCCTAAGCAGATATTCCTTTCAGGGCCTTGTCCATGTTCTCTGCTGGGTAGGCCCCCATTTCCATTCAATTTTTAAAGGTTGATTCTCCAGCATTTTTATCATATCAATAAAATTCTCCTATTTTTCCAATAACTTATTTTCATCTTAAATTAGCTAGGATCAGCTTCAGTGGCTTGCAAGCAAGAGGGCTGATCGCTTCAGTACTGGAAGGGGAAGATCGGATAACTCTTCTGAGTTATACATGGGGTTGGAATTTGAAATAAAATGTGAACAACTATCTCACCTCTCCCATTTCAGGGGATTGCCGCTCTGACGATGAGGTGTTGTTTTCAAGCCAGTGATCTTGGGATGAGGAGGAGAAAGGCAATGGAGAGGGAAATGACAGAAGCCTAGATAATACTTATCTGGCATTCAGTGGATTTACATTTCCTTAAAGTAAAATATTTGAACTTTGTCTTTTAAAATGTTATGTTACGCCCTTTCCCCCACCCCATGCATTCTTCCCCAGATTCTTCTCAAGTCCTCTTCCTTCCTGTCATCCTTGTCTCAGCTCAAATGCCCCTTCTTCAGAGATGGCCTCTCTGACCACCTAAAGTGGTCTATCATGTTCCTATATCTCACAAATCCCATTTTATTTTCTCAATAGCACTGACCCTCCCAGATCTATTTAATTATTGTTTATGTGTTTAAATCCCCCAGTCCTGTACCCAGTCCTTTCTCCAACTGTATCCCCAATGCCTCAAACAGACCTAGCATAAAGTGAATATATTTTGGATAAATGAGGCAGTGGATGAAGCCCCAACTTCTTAGCCTTTTATATACTTTTTATACTTTCAGAATCGCTGAAATTCCTGTGTGTTTATATTCTTGCCATGTGGAGATTAGTGGGTGGGGGAGGAGGATGGACTATTTATTTAGTTGGACAATAATCCACAATTTCTAAAGGGAGAGTTTTAAAAATTAAAGGAATATCTTATCATCTATAAATTTAATTCTCTTTTATTAATATCAAGGTATTATCAAGGAACTTCTGAAAGAAGTTGAACTGTACAGAAAACCTAGTATATGACACTGGTCCCTTTCTTGCAAACATACTTTAATTTGATGCAATAAAATATCTTCATGTAAGTAATATAAAAATTGTTTTCTGAGCATATACTGAATATCATGCACTATGTCTGTTGCTGGAGAAATCACTGTGAATAAGGTAAAACTGTCTTTGCCCTCAGGGTGCTAAAAATTTTGTGAAGGATCCAGATAAGGAAACTGTTCAAAACACATGTGATAATTGATATGACAGATCAATTCAGAGTGCCATGGGAATATACAAGAGTGGTGCTTACCCCAGGCTGGAATGCAAGGTGGGTGATAGGCAGGCAGGCCTAAGCTGAGATCTCCTGGTGAGTTAGCTGCAAGCAGGAGGGATCATACAAGGGAGTCAGCAGGTGTAAAAAGGAATCACATGAAGAGGTCAGGCTGGACCAGCACATGCTGACCACATCACACACACAGAACCAAGATCAGTTCACTGATCCTGAACTCCAGGTGTCAGACACAGCCTGTTTCCTCCAGTTGAGTTCCTTCTACCATGATTCCAACCCTTGTGTGTATATATCCTCTCAATCAACGCACAACCTACATATCACTTCTTCCAGGAAACCATTCCTGATCTTTCAGACATAAGAAACTTCTTTCTCCTTTGAACCCCTGTTGTTTATTGGTTTACTTAGAGACTGTCTCAGATGGCCATACAGGTTGTGCACTGCACAACTTACCCAAGCATGTGTGGCAGCTAGCTCTACCTACACACGGGTACTTATTCACACATCGTATCTTTCCTGCCAATCTTTAAGCAACTTGAGGGCAATTTCCATTGGCTTTTTCTGTATTTCCTTTTGTGCCAAAAACATTTCACTGGATCTGTTACCCAACTGTCTATATCAGTATGAATTTAGAATGTGAGTGATATATTAGTTCCGTGAGAAACATGAAGAAAACCTATATATATTTTGGAAAATGTGTGAGAATTTGTTAAAAGTGTATCGTTAATGGTATTTAGATGTAGTGGGAGTGAGAGACTAATCCTACTCTGCCCGAAGCTCAGTTCAGCTCCTTTCTTTTTAAATTTTGAAAATCACTTTGTGTTATCTCAAGACTATCTTATGACTTCAAAGGATTCACAAGAACTCAATCTGTTGAATTTACCATTGAGTAACTACGCATTGTTTTCTTCCTTTTCTTTTCTGTTCTTATTTTTAACAGCGCAACAGTCATTTGAACTGTACATCTGTTAACCAGAAGGCCAACCTGACTTCAACTTTTAACTGCTTTCCTAATAGCTCTATTGGAAAGCTCTTACATCTTACCACCATCTGGTGCCACTAGCCTCTGAAATCTTTTAGGCAGTCTGTGCTGAAGGGTGTGTGTGTGTGTTGAAAGACATATTCAGGGATTTTATTTTCTTGAAATTACCTTCAGTGACTCAGAAAACTTTAGTTTGTATCTCCTATCTTTATTTTATTAAATTCAGTTAGACCATCAGGGTTATAACTGTTTTGGATGGTGTCTAAACTCCATAGAATTCTACATTTCCCTTCTGGTTTTTTTCACACACATACAGTTTCAAAAACAAAACCTCTTCTAACTCCCTTTATCTATCTTGGGGATTTGAGAGGCTCCAGGAAACATCCGCCTACCCTCCCACCCAATGATATCATTGTAGGGCTGGGAATTCCCACTTCGAATTAATCTTTGAGGTTGCATCCCTGAAGGCAACTGTGAAAACACAAATGTAATCTAAAAGCAGCATCATGTTAAGCCCTGAGAGCTTCAATTACTTCATTAAGGGGCACATGGCTGAGGAAACGAGAAGCAGCACAATTTATTACTGATGGAAAAAAGGCAAAGGAAGTGAGTGTTGCCAGATGGTCTCAATGAAGGCTCTGGACATAAAATAAAAATGTATAGAAAGGTATGTACACAATATTGGAACCTTGACAATTATCAACATTACATTTTACAGTTGGCAATCAATTATATAACACTTATCAACCTAAAATGTTTTTTCTTTTTTTTCCAAGTAGGTACATTTTTAAAAATTATCAAATTTTCTTTCTTACTGACTCGGAACTAAATCTGCTGCATTCATAGCGAGGTGGGCTACTCGGGATGCAATAAATCCCCTCTACGTCAGGAGTGCCCTGAAATTCAAACAATATGCAATTTATTTTACCACATTTGGAGAGGTGGTATCTGGGCTGAAAGGGAGAAAACTTATGGTAAGTGATAAATTATCAAGATGTGCTCTTACCTTAAGTATAGGGAACATCTTTTCCAAGGGAACAAATATCTAACACCCAGATTTGGATTTGGATTTTTTGAAAGTTTATTCATATATGTAAGTATAGAGACACTGTTTGATTAAATTTGAACTAAGATTTTACAGTGCGAAGAGCTGCTATATTTTCTGTCTTACTAAGAGTAGTGATTCACCAGATTTCTTAGAATTAGCCCAAATCAGAACATGACAAATGAATTTTCAATAGCAGAGCATGCTGTTTATTTGAAGGCTGTATGTATACATTCAGCCTTTCAGAAGTAAATGCTTTAGATTATTGAACTGCTAAGTAGATCTGCTTTTTAGAATGAAAACCTTAGTATCAATTTCTTTTCTCAAAATATTTTCAAAGGAAATTATTTATTCAACAAATCTTTTTCTTAAGTAGACATCTATGCACTGTAATGTGCCAGATACTGTTCTAGGTTCTAGATATGACACCTCAATATGGTACCTATTTATATAGTCAGAAAGATTATGCAAAGAAACAAAGGTGATGAATTAAATGAGAATTTTGACACTAAAGGTATTTAAGTCTTTTTTTTTTTTTTTTTTTTTTTTTTTTTTTGAGACAGAGTCTTGCTCTGTCACCCAGGCTGGAGTGCAGTGGCCGGATCTCAGCTCACTGCAAGCTCCTCCTCCCGGGTTTACGCCATTCTCCTGCCTCAGCCTCCTGTGTAGCTGGGACTACAGGCACCCGCCACTTCACCTGGCTAGTTTTTTGTATTTTTTAGTAGAGACGGGGTTTCACCGTATTAGCCAGGATGGTCTCGATCTCCTGACCTCATGATCCGCCCGTCTCGGCCTCCCAAAGTGCTGGGATTACAGGCTTGAGCCACAGCGCCCGGCCGGTATTTAAGTCTTTTTGATAAAGTTACCCAATTGTCTTATATTTTATGAATATTGGAAAGATAATACTGATCTGAATTATGTGTTGGTAAAAGAGAAATATTCAGCTTAACCGTGCAGTTCTGTCCCACCTGGCTGCTGAACCACAGTAACATGAGTGGGGAGCCATGTCTTGTCTAGCTACTCTGTACAGAGACATCCTTATTGAGATGCCAGTAAGAGTAATATCTAAACAGCAAATTGGTCTAGAAACGTGGCGCTGGCATAGAGAGTAAGTAAGACAGCCTTCTCCTTTAAAAATGTCTGTCCCTAAGGCATGTCAGATAGTGAAAATAACATAATTTGCTTTAATTAGAAAAGTGAAATTTTATTAACTTTTTTTTCCTGGGTAGAAATACCAAATCTCCAGATCATTATAAGGCACTTGCCCAACCGAAGTGAAATGTAAATAAAATTGTGTTTCAACGACCTGGCTATCTGTGTTGTTTATAGTCGTGAGCATCTAGGGAATAAATAAATTTACAAAGTCCCCCAAAAAGGTGACATCTCATGGTGGGCATGGAGAGTGAAGAGAGATTTAAATAGAGAACTTAAAGGCCAATGTGATCTACTTCACATTTTAGCTGGGTTTGCCGTGAATTCATTCTGCCTACCCTTCAATCATTGAGCTGTTCTCAGAAATACTGAGTGTAGAGGAAACAAACTGTGAAATTTGGCTGGAAACACATGGTTGTGAAAGGGGAGTAGTAGCCAGAAAAATAGTTTGGTATCTTAACAGAAGGCTCTGATTGGCCAGTCAAGTTATTTGGACCTCATTCATTTTTTCATTCAATGAATACTTATTAAGGATTCATTATGTGTCAGGAGCTGTTTGGAGCAATGAAAACTCAGCATTAAACAAGACAAAGGGGTGGAGAGAAAAAATCAACAAGAAAATATCAGGTGGTGGTAAGAGCTATGAAGATAAAACAGTGGACAGTGATTGAGATCACAGGATTCATGGGGCTCATATGTGGTCAGGGAAGACCTCTCTGAGTGACATTTAGGCTGAGACTCTGATGACAAGAAGCAAGCATCCATAAGGAGTTCCAGGGAGAGGAAACAGGCTGTAAAGTGGGAAGTGGTTGTATGACTGGAGAATAATGATCAAGGGGGAAGGACAGTTGGAATGATGAGGTCAAGTGAGGTAGACAGCAGATCAGTTTACGGAAGGTCTCTTAGGCCATGGTAATGAGTTTGTGTGTTTCCCTAAATGCAATGGAAGGTTTTAATCAGGGATGTGATAGGATACGATCGACAGATTTTGTTTTAAAGTTCATTCTACTGCTGTATGTGAAAAATAGATTTGAGATGGGCAAGGCTAGAAGCAGGAAGACTAGTTTTTGGTAATTAACAAAAAGGATATTTTCATCGCTAAATGAGAGGTGCTGGTATCTTGGACAAGGAAGATAGGAAGTGGAGCAAAGAAACAGATTTTGGATATATTTTGAAGGCAGATCTGATAGGACTTGTTCGTGAAGGTTAGAAGGGAAAGAGAGGAATTAAGAAAGACTCCTGAATTTTTGGTTAATGAAATGGGAGGAAGCAGGAGGAGACTGGGGTTGAGCAGATTTGATAGGAGTCTAGAGTTCTCTGGGTGATTGGGAGCCATTTAGGTTTTGTTTGTTTGACATTAAAGTGGAAAATGACATGATGAAAGTTGCCCTTTCAGGAGATGACACCTATCTGTGAGATTATGTGTGGAAGGAGATCAGAGATATAGTTCTAGTCTTAATTCTAACATTAGTTAACAATGTGACAGTGAAAGTTACTTTTTTTTTTTTTTTTTTTTTTTTGCTCACTATCGTTCATGATTGTTTATTAAAGCTTTTTAAGTACCAGAAACTAGGCAAGGAGTTGTGAACAGCAAGATGAATGAGAAATTTCCTAGTGGAGGAGCTTGCGCTGAACCTGAAGTCATTAGCAAGAGCACATCTAACTCTAACACTGAGTATTATTGTTTACAGTCATGTTTCTGGCACAAGACCGAAGTACTATAGGATTAACAAAATTGGAATGCTTATTTCTGCCTGGGATTATTTTGAGTGGGCTAGGGAGAGGAAGGATTTATGCAGTCTACTTAAAGTTACCCCAGAATCCCTCTGTGTGTGTCGATATGGCTTGACTGTGTCCCCACCCAAATCTCATCTTGAATTGTAGCTCCCATATTTCCCACGTGTTGTGGGAGGGACCCGGTGAGACATAATTGAATCATGGTGGTGGTTTCCTCCATACTGTTCTCGTGGTAATGAATAAGTCTTACAAGATCTGATGATTTTACAAGGGGTTTCCCTTTTTGCTTGACTTTCATTGTCTCTCTTTGCCGGCCACCATGTAAGATGTCCTGTTGCTCTTCCTTTGTCTTCCACCATGATTGTGAGGCCTCCCGAGCCATGTGGAACTGGGAGTCAATGAAACCTCTTTTTCGTTATAAATTACCCATTCTCAGGTGTATCTTTATCAGCAGCTTGAAAATGGACTATTACAGATGTGGTCTATATATGCCTCACCATTCTCTGAGTACATTTTTAATTTTCCCCATCTTCTTCTCCACAGTAACTGATAGTTTTTGTTGTTTGCTTTTTAGGTCTTCAACTATTACAGCGGGGGGCAAACATTACTACATAACTTATCAACAGAGGACACACTGTCATGCGTATGGATGTTAAGCCACTTTGTAGGCAGAGGAAATATTCAGAAGAAGGCCACAGGGCATGGTGAGAAACAGAGCATCTGATGTAAAAACTACTTTCAGTAAAGCCAACTTCATTTATTTCTGTGACTCATCAGTTTGTATTTTAAAAGGCCCAAAGCCTTGCCATCAAAGATCTGAAATCATTCATCTGTAGTCCAGAACCAAGCATAGTAAAGAATGGGTACTCAAGAAAGGTTTACTCTTTGTTTTGGGGAGTTGGCAATCCTTGTTTGCTATGGTGGCTGTTGTTGTTTAATTATGACACTAAGACTAAGATAACTGAATAGAAAGCCAAAATTAGAAGGGGTAATAGGAGAAAGCCATTAATCTTCAGCTTTTCCTGTCCTGAGAACTGTTAGGTCATTGTCTTTACTTTTCAGTCCTTCAAATTGTTACTCCTTTGTTGCAACAGATTCCTCAGGGCATAATCGAAAGCTGGCAGATGTCTGCTCCTCTTTGGATAGATGAGAAAGAGCAACCAGGCCAACCACAGGAGCACATTACAGGCAGAAGGGCTGCTGTAAACAAAGGCAAAGAGGTGCCTGCAGGTCCCACATGGAAGATGATGTTTTAAAGGAACCATTCCCACCTGACCTAGTTAGAAGGCTACATATTATCATTCATTATCCAATTCCATTTTCCATTTACCGTATTTACTTTTATTTCCCCAGAAACCCTTTATTTTCTGCCTAAATAGGAGACATGAGAGAGGAAGGCAGCAACTAAGGCAGATAAATCTGACAAAATAGTATCAGGATGAGGGTGAAAGGCAACATGCAACAATATTTCAGGTGTTTCGGTGTGGTTTTTAAATTATTATTATTCTTTTCTCTTGAATGTTTTTAGGTGTTTTAGTGCATATAAATTAGACTATTCTATGAAACTTGCAACAAAATTCTGACCAAAGAGAGTCTATCAGGGCACACTGCCAAAGGTTCTATGCCAGGGATCCCAATATCTCTCAAAATTGCCCTCAATGGTGTCAATGGAAGAAAGGTCTTATAGGGAAAGAGAAAACACAAAAATGGGGGCAATGGCTCCTCAGTGAATTGCTGATATTCCTATTTATTCTCTCTGTGAAATGGAGCAGAGACCACACCAAGAGCCAAAAAACCCAAATCTAGACTGGCCTCACGTCTCATAGCTGAGCTGAGAGTGGAACTGCTCACATGCAGGAAAGAATGCAGGAAGCAGGAACTATGCTGTGGTGTTGTCTTGCTTGGCCATCATGTCCCTGCTTTTGTAAGTGACTCTGGGCTCTTTTACTTTTTCTTCTCCATTCCTCAAGTAAATCAACTGAAGTAAGCATGATTTGTTTTTCCCTTCTTACCTGTTTTCAAAAGAAAGCACATCTTTAAAACTCTTGAAATGTTTATAAGGACTCCTTGTGCAATGAAGGGAAAATAAAAAAAATACAGATAAAGATATACATGTATCTTAAAATCACTTATAATCTCACTTCTCAAAAATAACTATTTAATACTATGAGTATTTGTAAGGAATTTCTGTCCTGAAGTCTTTCTTTCAAGGAAACAAGAAAAAAAAAAAAACTTACGTCTTTTCCAACATGAACATACACTTGGAAGCATTAATGTATATGTGCTCATCTATAAGCTGCTTTTCTCTCTTAGCAATATGTCAGTTAACGTTTTTCAGGCTGATTGTAAAATCTCAAAATAAATTTATAAGTGTTAAATTTGAGCTTTTCTCAAAAATTTTCCAGATGGTTCTGAGAGTTTCTTGGGGCATCTCATATGAACTCTAAAAACAATCTTCTCTGCTGTTTTCCTTTGTCTCCTTCATTGTTGTATCCTATTCCTATTAACAGCCCAAGTGTGGCTATGTCTTCCTCTCCTCCCCTTTTCCAGCAACAGGATCTTTGCTGCTGGTGGTGGCATCTGATGTCTGGAAAAATGTTCCTGATGCTTAGTGCCCAAGATATAGTGGCCACCCCTTATCTGCAGAGGATACATTCCAAGACCCCCCCAGTGGATGCCTGAAATCTTGGATAGGACAGAACCCAATTGCCATCCACTGGAATACATTTCTGTTCATGGCTTCCACCTACAAATTTAATGCCTTTTTCATCTTAACTAAGCCCTTATCATACACTGTGATAAATTTTTGTGGTTTGAGGTACATCAGCAAAACTAGTACAAATTTCTTTTTCCTTCTTTACAATATCCTGTATAGAAGATTTGTTCTTACTATAGATCTTAGCAACCTCTGCATTTGATTTTGTTTCTTTCCTCATTAAGTCGAGAACTTTCACCTTTCCACTTAAAGGAAGCACTTTACAGCTTCTCGTTGGCCTATCTGAATTGCTAGCATCACAACTCTTGCACTTTGGGGCCCATTATTAAGTAAAATAAGGGTTGCTTGAACATGAGCACTGCGATAATGCAATGGTTGATATAATAACTGAGATGGTTACTAAGTGACTAATGGGCTGGTGGCATGTATAGCATGAAAACACTGGAAAAAGAGATGATTCACATCCCAAGCAGGATGGAGAACAGCACACAGTTTAAAATTTATGAGTTGCTTATTTTTGGAAGTTTTCCATTTAACATTTTTAGACTGTTTTTGACCATGAATAATAGAAAGCACCAAAAGCTAAACTTGAATCAGTGGGGACTAGTGTATATATATCTGCACTAAATGCCATGTCCTCCTCTTATTAATGTCTTTGAAACTAACAGAGGAGTTGTTTTTTCACTCTTAAGGTACCTGATTTTTTTATCCTTTATTCTTCCTATTGAAGCTTCCCTTTCCCTAGTACTTGTGCATTCATCTGCTCATTCATTCAACAAATATATGAACGAGGTATTAGGAAAAAAGTAGACAGCAAGACAGACATGGTGCCTGGCCTCTTGGAACTGATAAAAGAAAAACTTCAGCTGAATTAAATTGAAAGGGGTTTAATTGAGCAATGAACAATTCGTGAATTGGGTGGCCTTCCCAGCCAGAGTAGGCTCAGGGACTCCAGCGCAGCCATGTGTGGAAGATTTATGGACAAAAAATGGAAAGTGGCATATAGAGAACAGAAGTGAGGTACAGAAACAGCTGGATTGGTTGCAGCTCGGCGTTTGCCTCATTTGAACATGGTTTGAACAGTTGGCTACATTTGATTGGCTAAAACTCAGTGATTGGCACAAGTGCGGGCTACAGTCTGTTTATACTTCCACTTATTATAGTTCATGATGTACAAAGAAACCCTTAGGTTGAACTTAAAATATGTAAGGAGGCAGCTTTAGACTGAACTTAACAGAGCCTATAGTCAAGTAGAAGAAACAACCATTAGCTGGTAAACACATCAACAAATGTGTATTTTACTAGGAAGGAAGACTGCGGATGCTATATGGAAGAATAATAGAGAAAGCACTGATTAAATTGTGGACTCGAGGAGGCTGCTCTCAGGAAGTGAGTCCATGGGTGCTGGGAAAATGAAAACCTGAGAATCAAGTACCATCTTGTCTGAAAATCATTTCCACACTGGTGCTGTAGCCCATTTTCCTAGAGGTCACTTTATGGACCCAGCCTCTCCTCTTACAATGTGCTTTTCCTCCAAGATTCCTTGTCCTTTGATGAAAGAGTTCTGCAAGCTGTCCTCCCAAATCTAATTTCTCAGAATCCTCAAATAAACTCAGTTTACAAACACAGTTTCAAATCAATTCATTTTTATACAGCTTGATGTACAGTGATGGATAGAAATAGCTTTTCAATAAAGAAAATCTAATTATCCAGTCTAGAAGATACTTATAATCAAAGAAACTGCTTGACGAGATATCTATTAGAGTGTTGGTTTTGTTGTGTTTTGTTTTGTTTGAGACAGGACCTCACTCTGTTGCCCAGGCTGGGGTGCAGTGGCACAATCACAGCTCACTGCAGCCTCTACTTCCCAGGCTCAAGCAGTCCTGCCACCTCAGTCTCTCAGGTAGCGGGGACTACAGGCACGTGCTACCATACCCAGCTAATTTTTGTGTTTTTGGTAGAGACAGAGTTTTGCCATGTTGCCCAGGCTCTGTTAGAGTCCTTATACTACTCAATGTTACTATGTAATACAACGATCATATGATAGCTTTCATAACTGTAAAAGAATAATGGGTTAGAAAGAGAAATAATTTTTTTTCCTCAAATAGGTTTCCTTTTGTCCTTTGAATAATAGAGTTTTTCACACGAGGAACAGAGGAAGCCAGAGAAAGACGGAGGGAGGGAGGGAGAGAAATCACAAAGCCTGCTCCCTGAGAGAGAGACAGAGAGAGAGAGAGAGAGCACTAAATGGTTATAGCATTTTAAGTACCAAGGTTCTTAGTGCTCCTCAGCTTTTTCTGGCTTAATGACCTAATATGAATGAGATAAAGTTATACTCCACTACCTTTGATTTATAGAGTTAGGCAAATGTCTCCTGCTCCATTTTTTTCAGCAATTTCATTTTTCTTTAATGACTTTTCTCTCTCCTCTCCTTCTCTATACACAGACCGGGTGACAGGGGCTGATAATGGGTAATGAGTTGTTTCATAATAGAAGTTTATGATAACGTTAACCTCATAAAGACTTCCCCCATTCACAGGAGCCATTTATGTAAATATATGAAGAAATTATAGGTCTGCCATGTCTTAGGAGAACAGCACCTGGAAGCCTGGCATTTTAAAACAGCTGTTGAGCTCCTGAGCATAACTTCCGTGCAGAAATGAAAAGATACGCATACACAGCTCAGTGAGTTGTCAGTGGCATGTCGTGAATTAGAGCATCACTCAAGAAGCTGTTTCTATGCTCATTACTAAATCTGCAATTTTTTTTTTTACTGTGGCACTTCATTATATTAAAACATCAAGCTACCTCCAAAAAAATCTTATAAAACTATTTTTTCCTGTAATCCCAGCTACTGGGGAGGCTGAGGCAAGAGAATCGCTTGAATCCAGGAGGTGGAGGTTACAGTGAGCTGAAATTACACCACTGCACTCCAACCTGAAACTATTTTTTTTCCTTAAACTACTTCAGATATAATTTCCTGTTTCTTGGGAGGCAATTCTTGTAGTTTAAGTTACCTAAAATGTCACCTTGTTGTATGATTGGATTGTTCTGCACTGGTGAATTTTTCATGTGCTTTCCCAGGTTTGATCCTGCAGTGGTCAGTGGAGTGAGAAGCCAAAAAAGAGGCAAGGGGCTGGGGTGCAGAAGAGGGTGATGTAATTACCTGTACCAACCCTGAAGCAGCCCCTTCAATTCTAGACGCTGTCAGGTGGAGATGCTGTCAAAGTTTATATTCCTTCAGCTGGACAACATGTTGAAGATACACTTGCTTCAAGAACACCCTCATATCCTTGCCAGAATAGCACGTTCTTTTCCCTGTTACCCTGAAAGTATAAGTCTGTATTTAAGGCAACAATTATGTGAACTGTCAGTCTTTCATCAACAAGAGAGATGATATTGAGACTCATTGTGGTAATATCACTATTCCGGCATATGTAAAACCTTGTGAAAAAGACTACTTACTGCTCAAGCAAGATTTTGCCTTTCACAAAAAAAGTCCTCTGATTGTTCAATCAGTTGGTATTGTGGAAACCTGGAACTTCATTGTGAAATGCAGTATTCCGAAATGGACTTAAAATTGACCATTTTGCAGACATAATGGCAAGTGTATATCATCAGAAATAATAATAGCTATACCATGTATTGATCGTTTATTCTCTGCCACACAATCATGCCATCTATGTGATCTTTCTTAATCCTTACGACAACCTGTGAGTAAGGAACTGTTATTATGCTTGTATCATAGATGGAAAAGCTGAGGTTAGAAAGGTGAAGTAACGTGTTCAATTTCATGTGCCTAGAAAGTGGTGGAGCCAGGATGTGACCTCTGTTCTATCTGATCACAAAGCTCATGCCCTAATCACTAACTTCAACCTCACAGAATTAACATTAAATGACAGAGTTTGGAAAATGATTTGGTTGGCTCAAAAGTGAAAATGTTGCTGAAGTAAGAATATAGTAGAATTTTCTTTCAGAAACTTTCAGAAAGTATTCATACTTGCTATAAACTGAATGCTTGTGTTTCCCCCAAATTTATATGTTGCAACTTAATCCCCAGTATAATGGCATTTGTGGGCGAGGCTTTTGGGAGTTCATGGTGGGGAGCCTCATTGAATGGGATCAGTGTCATTATAAAAGAGACTTCAAAGAGTTTCTTCACCCCTTCCACCATGTGAGGACACAGCAAGAAGACAGCTGTGTCTACAAACCAGGAAGCAGGCCCTCACCAGACACCCAGTCTGCCCGTGCCTTGATCTTGAACTTTCCAGCCTCCTGAACTGTGAAAAATAAGTGTCTGTTGTTTAAGCCACCTGGTCTATGACATTTTTTGTTATAGCAGCCCAAACAGACTAAGACAACGCTCATTAACTTTCTGCCTGATGTACATCCATTAGCTAGAAAATAAATATATATTTTGCCAGTTTTTGAAAAAGCCAATACTGCATGATTCTCAACCTGGGAAAATTAAGTGGCTTGAGATGAATGAGAATCCAGGTCATCTTTAAAATGCCTCAGCGCTTTTTAGCTATTTTTAAGATATTTTTGTATGAATCCAATAATATAACAAGAATATATTCAATAGCCATAAGCGCTGAAAAATCTCACAGTGGTTCTAGGAGGAAACTTCTGTTATTACTACAATTTTATGTGCTAAAGAACAGGCATATTAAAATACTTTAGTACCAATTATAAAATAATGGCAAACATCTATTAAGCACTTAATATGTGCCAGATACTCAATATGTGCCAGACATTCATTTTTTTCACATAGTAACTCTAAGAACTAGATACTTCCATGTTACAGATGATAAATTTGAGATAGAAAGTCACATAACTTCCCCTAGCTCATACAAAGTATCAGAGTCATGATGAAAGCCAGGCATCAAGTAGAACCTCTATAGTCTACACTCCTGATCACTCTGTAACATGGCCTCTTCTTCTATATAGGCTTCTGTATTTACATATTAAACACACCATATGTTGCTATTATGTTTAAATTGCATATTACATTTATTTTCTGCAGTCACTTTCCGTGGTGACTAAAATTCATAATGGTGGCTATGGCTCAAATTTCTCCTTTTTTCTTTTTCTTTTTCTTTTTCTTTTTTTTTTCCAGATAAAGTCTCACTCTGTTGCGCAGGCTGGAGTACAGTGGTGCCATCTCAGCTTACTGCAACCTCCGCCTCATAGGTTCAAGTGATCCTCATGCCTCAGCAACCCAAATAGCTGGGATTATAGGCATGGGCCACCAGGCCTGGCTAATTTTTGTATTTTTAGTAGACACAGGATTTTCCCATATTGGCCAGGCTGGTCTCAAATTCCAAACCTCAAGTGATCTGCCCGCCTCAGCCTCCCAAAGTGTTGAGATTACAGGTGTGAGCCACCACGCCCAGTTCAAATTTCTATAATTATCTGATTTGTTCAGTAGCATTTTTGGTTTTTATTTCTTCCAGGACAGAATTATTATGATATTACACTTTTTCAGTCATTGATTAATTTATCCAGTGTGTACTGCCTGTGCTAGCTGTAACACACTCTACTAGACCTTTGAGGGAGTTACAAAGATTATTACTGCTTTCGGCAACCCACGACTTGAGGGAGAAGGCAGCGTGATGGAGTAAGGCACAGCTAGCTTGATGGCAGTACAAGATAAAGTGAGACGGGAACATAGGTGAGAATTAAGCATTTAGAAGTTGAAAGATGGGATTCATTTGGATCAGGATAGGGGTCAGGAAAGACTTGTGAAGGGGATGCCATCGAGGATGTTCTCAGGGATGAATCTTTGCTATCAGGAATGTTACATTTGGAAGGGATCTCAGAGACACCGCACTTAATTCTCTCATCATAAAGGAGAGAATGCTGAGAACCAGAAGCCTTGAGTGATTTCCCAAGGTCACACTCTCCCATCTGTAACCTCTACTTCAATTTCAAACCCAAACGCTTGATTAATGCTTTTTAAGAACAGTTTTGACAGATTTGTCCTGATTTTAGTACTAGTTACCTGACTCACATCTTAAGGATACTCTTGAGAACCAAATAAAATAAAATAAGATGTAGTAATTATTAAAAATCATTAAGGAAAAGTAATGCTGACTAGTCAACTCTAATGGAGAGTCTGACAGATTTACTGCCAAGTCAGGCTTGGAAGAGAAGAGGAAGTAGCAGATGGAGTTTTATGCTAGTAATGACAGCAGGTGGGAAACAGGTAATAGCAAACAGATGGGCCCCATAGTATATAAAGACCACCAACATCTCATTTTCTAGTGCTTTGTTCCCAAATAGTAGTGAGATTCAATTCAGTTCTTGTAAAAATCTTACTAAACACAAACTCACTATTAGGTATAATGTTAGGTATCACAGAGGGACAGTTTAAAAATAAAACTATCACTGTACTGAGGCTTAAGAAAAGTAGGAAATATAACACAAGTACAAAAAAAAAAAACAATGTAATACAAAAGAGCGTGAATAAATGCTACAAAAGAAACACAAAGTGTAGGATGAACTGGTCTGCAAGGGTAAAGGAGTCAGAAAGCAAAAGAAAATGTTCAAGTTAAAGAAAGGCTCAGAAGCAGGTAAATGCCAGAGAGGATTTGCTTAATTGTGAATGGCACAACACTGCTAGAGACAAGCAAACATGTGTCATGGAAGAGCAGAATAATTAGGTGGTACAGACCCCTAAACATCACTGTCTAACTTGGAACAAGACACTTAAACCCTCTCACCTTCCATTTCTTTATTTCTAAAATGAGATCGTTTCTATAACCCTTTCCAGGTTTAGGAGTTAGTAATCTCTAATATAGAATCTCCTTAAATTTCTTAGACTAATATTTCCCAAAGTATGAGGTGTGTGATCCCAGTGAAATGGCTATTTTAAAGAGTACATATGTAATATTTGTGTCAGTAATTACATAATTTTTAGTAAGGTTGGCTTCTATTTAAAACAAATGATAGTGATTTTCATTTTTGTAGTGTTAGAAGTTTTCTTTAAATTTTTAAAGTGAAAAATATGTATCAAGTTATAGAAAAAATTTAACTATTTCCATTGATATTTTCAATTCATACATGTTTTCTGTGCATACTATAACATAGCTGTGCTTGTTTTGCTATCATTGATTGATTCATTCACTGAACAAATACTTACAGAGTACCAACTGTGTGTCCTGCTCTAGGCAGCATTGACAACCTGGTAAACAAAACAAACAAAATCTTTGCCCTGCGGAACCGACATTCTTGTAAAGTGAGATTGACAATAACAATAGACATGACAAATAAGTAAATTATATAGGGTCTTAGTAGGTGATCAGTGCTAGAAAAAAATAGAGCAAGACAGGAGGACTAGGAGGGCCAAGAGGTATGTGATCGATGAGATGGCCAAGTAGTCTCTTTAGGGAGGAACCATTTTATCAAAAATTTCAAAGAGAGAAGGGAATGAGCCACGTGAATATTTTAGGTGAAGAATAATATTACACTTTACTTACCACTGAGTGAAACTGATGTTCCTACATCCTGGGCTCACATATGCCCATTGTTATTAGGGGAGAAACATATTAGAACAAAGCTTACATTCATAGTGACATCACTATGCCAGGTATATTCCAATTTGAGACACAATTTGAAATGCTAGAGGGACACCTTATGGGGAAACCCAACAAGCCAGTGGATATATGGAGGCGATATTTGGAATTTGAAGTAGATTTTGGAGTCTTTTTTATATCTTTTATATTTAAAGCTGTGATAGTGCCAAGAAAAAGAGGTAAAACAGAACCTTAGCAACCTGTTACTTCTGTAAGGGATGGGAGGGGGGACAGAGATGGAAGAAACTAACTTGTATTATGTGCCAGGCCCCAAGCTAGCAAAGCAGTTTGCATACACTATGCATTGATTGCACAAGAGGTAGGCAATGAATATGTAATAAACATGTTTATTTTTCAAGGAGCTTTCCAGGAGAGGTGAGAGAAGATAGTGGGGGGCAAATCTGTGGTCTCTAAAGTAAGAGAAGCTGGATGTAATGGCTCATGTCTGTAATCTAGCATTTTAGGAGGCCGAGGCAGGAGGGTCGCTTGAGCCGAGGAATTTGCCAGCCTGGGCAACATAAGGATTCCCCCGTCTCTACAAATAATAAGAATAAAAAAACGTTAGCGTGGCATGGTGGCATTCACCTGCAGGCCTTGGGAAGCTTAGGTGGGAGAATCACTTAAGCTCAGGTGTTTGAGGCTGCAGTGAGCTATGATGATGCCACTACACTCTAGCCCAGGTGACAAAGCAAGACCCTGTCTCTAAAAAAAAAGTAATAATAAATTAAAGTGAGAAAGACCTAGGTCCAAATATTCATAGTGGAGCTTTAGGCAACTGACTTACTTCTCTGAGCTGACTTCTTCCTCTAGACCACAAGGCCAATGACAGTAACTGCATCACTGGGTTGTTGTGAGGCAACGTATGTCAAATCTCCTGCTACATAGTAAGACCTCAGTAAATGCTGGCTATTCATTTAAAGTAAAATAAAACGATAATATGGTAGCTTACAATAACAAATGAACTGATTTTTATGGCTGTTATTTTAAAGCCGTGAGATATTTGAGCATTTTTATTTTTATACTAGCAATGAAGAAAAAATTCAGCTAAACAAGAACTTTCAGAATTAACAAGTTTTTCTTACTTTTTGCAATTATTAAAAAATTCAAATGGGATCAGTCCTATTTTATTTTTAAAATTTGGTTGGTTTTACTCTCTCTCTTTAAAAATTGAAGATCCCTTTAGATTTTGGCTGTTCTCTGCAGAAAAATACATATAAATATACTAAAAAAATTTTCCAAAATTTGGAAATAAAGCAAAATGACAACTGTGGTATTCCCAAGTTTTGCTTGAGCAGTGTCCAGTAAGCCTGAGGAAGGTTCATCTGATTCTTGAAATATAGCTTTGCCTGATTACTGTTTACTATTGATTAGAGTTCAAATTATAAAATTCCAACTTAACTTGTAGACATTTCAACAGATGACAATGATTTTTGTCCAAATGAGATGCCAATGATTTCTCTCTAAAAGGGAGATAATACTAAAATTTATGTTTTGATTGTCATGTAGTACATTAGCCAGTTTTGAATCTAATTTAGCAATCATATTCCCGCATTCTTTCTTACACTTTCATTAGTCTCTTTTATCCTTCTTTGAACTATTTTTGACATCCCGCTGGATCCTCATTAATAACTTAAGTAAATCCTTGCCATACTATGCTTACTATGAATTTCTATGAGAGTTACAGTTGTAACTTTTTTTTTTTTTTTTTTTGAGATGGAGTCTCATTCTGTCGCCAAGCTGGAGTGCAGTGGCGCAATCTTGGCTCACTGCAATCTCCGGCTCCCCTGTTCAAGTGATTCTCTTGCCTCAGTCTCCCAAGTAACTGGGGTTACAGGTGCATGCCACCATGCCCAACTAATTTTGGTATTTTTAGTAGAGACGGGGTTTCACTGTGTTGGCCAGGATGGTCTTGATCTTCTGGCCTCACGATCTGCCCACCTTTATTGTTGTTTGAGAGGGAGTGTCGCTATGTTGCCCAAGCTGGAGTGCAGTGGCGTGATCTCAGCTCACTACAACCTCCACCTCCTGGGTTCAAGCTATTCTCCTGCCTCAGTCTCCCGGGTAACTGCAATTACAGGAGCACACCACCATGCCCAGTTAATTTTTGTATTTTTAGTAGAGACAGGGTTTTACCATGTTGGGCAGGCTGGTCTTGAATTCCTGATCTCAAGTAATCCACCCGCCTCAGCCTGCCAAAGTGCAAGGATTACAGGTATGAGCCACAGCACCTGGTCATACACTTATAACTTTATACTTTAACATACAATGTATCAGGGTTTAAGCAAAACCATATATACTTATTTGTTTATACAGTTATTAAAATATATATTTATAGTATATTTTTAGTATATTTAATATATAAATATGTGTATATATCACATATAATATGCATATATTTATATATAATGTATGTAAATATATATTTATATGTAATATATACATATTATATAATATGTATATACGTATTCACATATATACGTATATATATACATATTATATAATATGTATATATTACATATAAATATATATTTACCTATATATATTTATATAATTAAGAAATATATTTTTCAATTTTCAATTTATTAATTTACAGTTAAGAAATATATATTTCTTAATTGTAGTGATTTGTCCTTACAGTGCTGTGAAAACTGGTGAGGAGGTCTGAGTTTGGATATAAAGCTGTAGTTTCTGGCCTGGTGCTGGCACCTGAAGTCCACAGACAGTTGGGCAAAGAAGATGGATGGGAAGCAGAAGAAGCAAAGACAAGTTGAATGAAGGAGAAACTGGTGCCTTCCGTCATGGAGCTAAATATGCATCTGGTCGAGGATTCAGGGAAGTTGATCCAGCAGGAGGATCTGGCAGGAGCCCAGCTGCTGCCCCTCACCAACAAGGTGAGCTTGCAGATAAGTGACAACATGCATGAGGTCCAACAGTGCCTGGAGCCCTGCATCTGTCTTCCAAGCATAAAAAAACTAGATGGCTACTGCTTTACTTCCACTTTCTACATCTTATGCAAAATGTCTCTTGAGGACCACACTGTCCAAGAAATCTGCAGAAAAGACATACGGAAGACATAGTTCTAAGCCAAGTTGATACAATAGACATCTATCACACACTATTTATCATAAGATTTGGTGAGGGATGGGGGGTTCACAGATGCTCTAAACCCCACTGATAGATAGCCTAGGGGTTTATGAGCCTTGGGGTTATTAAAAATCTCTCTTCTAGTGTTCATGATAATAGGAATGGTATCAATGACTCAATTAAGAAAACGCTGCCTTCTGAATTTAGGCTTATCTGTGTCAACGAGTTTTAATAGCTGGAAAAATTTGTATTTTAGTTACCTTTCTAATTTTCTCTTTACTTGAGAGCCTGTCAGTCTTCTCAGTACTAAGGAGTCAGTCTGTCAGTACTAAGGAGTCACATTCTCTACAATGCATTTTTTAAATGTAAGTTTTATTTCCTAATTTTTCAAGCAAATGCACATATTATTAAAAATGTATATGTCACTGACTTTAGTCATAATTAAATAAAATAAATGAGTGTTTTTTCTTTGAAATCAAATGTATCAGGTAATTTTAAGCCATGGAATTGTGTTAAAGTTATTGCCATTTATTTTGAATTTTTAAACTTATTGAGTACTGGATCCTCCTTTATTCTTACTCTAGCTTTTCAGTTTTGCCCTTAAGAATCTTTTGAGTTAATAGAAAACCTTTCAGTTAGATTGGCTCTTGATCTTTTGAGCAATCTTCAACTTCATAGAAAGTAGGTAGCCCCTGCCCATCTGCTTACTGACACAACGAAAAGCCTTTCTATTACTAAATGCTATCTAGTACTAGATAATAACAGCTGAGATATTGGGAGTTTTATGTAGTGCTACTTTATTGCTTTGGGAACTTAGACAACTCTCTTTTCTGAAAACTGTTTTCACAAAAAAATTGCTTCAAAGGGTTTCAATAAACATCTTCCCATTGTCAGATAGTTCTCAAAATCTTACATCTTGTAATGAATGTGATTATACAAGTTTACATAAGCATCGATAAAAAGAAAAGTCTTTTTCTTTTTACTCCTTGTCCAATATGTACCTGAGATACTTTCTGGTATTATATCATGGAAGCAAAAAATAGCAGTTGATGGAAATATGGTATCAGGGCAAAGAGTGATTTTAGATTTTTAAAACTATATTCATTCAAAAATTATGTCCATTAAAAAAATAATTCCTATAGATATTTAGTTAGAAAGTAAACAAGACTTCTTAGGTTCTGGCCTTATAATCTAAACAGAACGTTTCATTCATGTATCTTATCTGTAAAATTGCATTTTAAATATCTTAATTTTTGTGGAAAATGACCTCGTTTTAATTATTGGTCTTCTGGACTTAGGCATAGCATAGTGCCCTAAAACAGACAATACTCAATAAACACTTGCTGCATGAGAAAGGATGGAACAAATGAATAAACAAATTTATGATGCTCTCTAATTTCTAACATCAATTCGTGTATTTATTCCTAAAGTACCTCCTCTAAACTGAGGCATAACCTCATTTCTAACCCAATGTGGCACACACTGTTGATACTGAGAGATGCAATGCAACTAGCTCCCTGTGGCAAGTCTGTAGGATCCCACAAATTACCAGGAGTCCAGAAGTTCTGGTCCATTCTCAGAAGAATTCTCTAACCAAAGAAAACCAAAATCATGTTATCGCCATCGCTGACGGTTCCAACTGCACCTGAGGACTGCTCTTCACTATCTTACCCTCGAGTTTAAACCCTATATTGAGCACCAACCTGCGCCCCCCATCTTAACATCCCATTAAATATCTAATGCATTCTTTGGCTTTCCCATATTAAAATAACTTACTACACACTCAAGCATCAGTTTCTGATTTACCTCACACTGAAACATCTTCTTGTGTTTTGCTAATCTCAAGACTTCTATACAAGTCTACCTGGGAGGACCTAGACAGAATTAGCCCTACAAAAACTAGGAAGGAGGTATCCTTTGCCTTGTGCACATTTCCCTCTTCCCATCTTATCTTCCACCACACTCTCCTTTCAAGTTATAAAAACACACTTTTTCTTGACTATATGGTTATACTTTTCAAATATGTGTGTGTGTGTACGTGTGTGTGTTTATGGTAATGCTCCTCTATACACACACAGAGATGCACACACATGCACAGAATATATAGTTATCTTTTTCAAATGTGTGTGTGTGTGTGGATGGTAATGCTCCCCCTCTATACACATACACATATACACACGCATGCACACACACAGACACATATGCACAGATACACATTTAACTTTCAGTGGCTTCCATTCCTCTTAAGATAAACACTGAATCCTAGCAAGGCCTCCATGCCTCTGCGTGCTCTTGTCCCAGCCTACTGTCTCTCTCCCCATTGTCTCTGCCATCCATCCACACTGTATCTTTCAGTTTCTAGAATAAGCCATGCTCTCTCCTACCAAGAGAAGGGTCTTTTAATATACTGCTTTAAAAAATAATTTGTGTTACAATACACATTACCTACAATTCACCTTTTTAACCATTTTAATGTGGACAACTCAATGGCACTTAAGTACATTCACAATGTTGTATAACTATCACCACAATCAAGTTCCAGAGCATTTCATCATCCCCAAAGAAAATCCATACCTACTAAACAGTCACTAGTCATTCCCTCCTACTCCCAGGCCTGGCAACCATTCATCTGACTTCTGTCTCTATGGATTTTCTATCTCTATCTCTATGGACATTTCATATAAATGGATTTATACAATACATGGCTTTTTGTGCCTGGTTTCTCTTTCACTTAACACAGTGTTTGTGATGTTCATGTTGTAGCATTTATCGATACTTCATTTCTTTTTATGACTAAATAGCATTCCATTTTACGGATATTGAGCATACTGTTAATTCGCTCAGAATGAGTTTCCATCCTTCTCCTCACCTAGCTGTCTCTTGTTCATCCTTCAACAGTCAGCTCAACGATTACTTCCTCATTGGACTTTCTGAGACCCCGGCCTAGATGAAGTCACAGACTTTTTAAGGCCCAGCTTTCTCTTCTACATAGCTCTTCTCTCAGTCTGTAATTAAACACCCATTTAGGGGTTATTTGACTAATGGCTGTCTCCCCAACTGGAATCTAAGATCCATGAGGTAAGAAATCATGTCTATGTTAGTTCCATATCATATTCCCAATAGCTTTTAGAGGGCCTGGTACATAAATAAACTTTTGTCAAATAAATGTTGTTGAAATTATTTCCTAGTAAGAAGTAAATAATTGGCAGCAGCTTACTGTTCCTTCATTCCCAATGATATTTTGAGTTTGAATAGAAATAGAGCTGTCATAGAGAAATTTCATGGTGGAATTTCCCTGGCAGAGAATAAAGGCTGGATTGTTTTGGGGGAGAAACTTCTTCCTGCTCCTGAATTGCACTGCCCGATGCCTATGCCACCTGAAAGATCAGTTCTTGAGTCACCATTTCATTCACTGTAAATATGTACTGCTTCCATTTTATCTGAACTGAAAAACAGGCATATTTGGTTCTATTAACATTCTTATTTCATCACTAGAAAAGTAGTGACCTGCTGTAAGTAATTATCCCTCATCCATCTTTCCTCTCCAATATTTATAATGTAAGCCTGATTGAAATTTGATGGGTTTCTTTGATGTCTGCAACTGAAGGATGCTTTTATTTGTAAATGGGATTGTAATTGTATGTTGGAATGTACCCTTCGTTAACTCAATGGCGCTGTCTTTTCCCAATCTTTGCCTGATATTCGTAATGGGTTTAAAAGTAGTCTTTCCTCTTTCATGCCCTTACGTTACCTCATACATAAACCATATCCTTTGTGCAAGTGTTTGCAGTCTACACAATGCTGTCCTGTTTTGGAGTAATTATATCTGGAAAACAGCCAGTCATTATGTTCTTAAACTGATGGCAAATTCTTCTCTAGTATTTACAGACAGATGACAATTAAATTGAGGCCCTGATACAGTAAAAGCACAATTTAACAAATTTACTTGGTGGCAGCATTTTTATTTAAATTTTGTTTAATTACTCATGAGAAAAATTTTCTCCAGAATGATAGTTTTATGCTCTAAATGAGCTGCCTGATATTTTTCTCAATTAGGCATCAGATTAAGGGACAGTTGTGCCAAGTGAATTGTATCATTTGCATGTAGAATTACTATTATTTCAGTTTTTGTTTATTTTCCAATTGATTATGTCAACCCAAAGAAAATTGGATATTTTTGTTCCAGGTATAGCTGAAGTCCTCTAATGTTTTCTTTTCTCCCCAGGTGGGGTCAGAGGGGCTAGATATGGATAAAGTTAATCCTAACTTTAGGCTATTCTCTGAAGGTTGAGCTGTGAACATGTAATGACTAAACATAAATATATTTCAAGAAACCTAAAAAATATCAAAAGTGGTTTCTGGCCTCAAGGATTGTCAATAGCCTGATTAATTCTACTAACATAGTAAATTAAAGAGAGATTATTTAGCTAGAGAGGCATTGTTGGAAATGGAGCGCCAGAGGCAAACATTGGTAATTTAGATCTTGGTATTCAAGACTGACTCAGATCTTGGTATAGTCAGCTTAGTAATCAATTCCCAATTGTGTAGGTGGCTACTGGAGTCTCATAAGGTATGTGTTTTTTTTTAAATAACACACAAAATCTCATATGTTCTGATCATAACGTGGCATCCCGTGAATCTTATCTTTACGTGGATGGTAAGAGAATGTGCTAGTCAGGTTAATGTGATGGCCCATTCATCTTGGCTGTTGTAATTCTCATTGTATAAATTTAAAGATTTTTCTGCTTTTATATACATCTTTTTGATGTTTGAGAGAAAGAGAAGAATATAATCTAACCGGACCAACTTTGGAATATAGACCCGTTTAAATTTTTAAGCTTGCAAGATTGAGAACAAGGACCTAAACACTGATGAATTCACCAAGAAAAAGTCAACCAGTAGGCCTCTCTCTGCCCTGAGAAGGGTCAGCTGTCTCTGCGCACACAGCGCTGTCTCTCTTACTGTAGGTCTTCTTTGAATTTATTTATTTTATTCTTTCACTGGCTTCTGTAAGGGGATAGAGAGGCATAATAAGAGTCATACATACACACATACAAAAACTAAACACAACAAAAAGTCTTTAGAATTCAAGGATCCCAAGTTGGAATATTCTTCCTGCCTCTGTCAAATGACATTAGACAAATGACCTTTTTTTTCAATTTCCTCATCTCTTTAAACTTGAAATGCTACCTATCTTTTTATTTGTTTTGAATATCAAATTAAAACTGTTTTAAAAATGTCAGCCTAATGTGAGACTGACATGGAGTAACCCTCAATTATTCATCTGCTTGGCTTTCATTTCATTCATTCTTCCTTTTCTTTTTTTGAGATGGCATCTCTGTGGTCCAGGCTGGAGTGCAGTGACGCAATCTCGGCTTACTGCAAACGTGGCCTCCCAGGTTCAAGTGGTTTGCCTGTCTCAGCCTTGTGAGCAGCTGGGATTACAGGCACACATCACCACACCTGGCTAATTTGTGTATTTTTAGTAGAGACAGGGTTTCACCATGTTGGACAGGCTGGTCTCAAACTCCTGGCCTCCAGTAATCCACCCGCCTTGGCCTCCCAAAGTGCTGGGATTACAGGTGTGAGCCGCTGAAAAAAGTTGACAGTTATATCCAGTTCTCTGTTTTGGAAAGGTACGATTATAAAATTATATTTATAAACTCTGATTTTTTTGTTCCTAGAAAGAAACTACAAATAATCACACATATTGGTCACTGGATATTCGCTCCTGTCTAGACTTAGAAAATTAGGAGGTTTTTGCTGTCTGTGGCACTGCAGCCTAGACAAGTATAGAAACAGCCTCAGAGTTGGGGCATGTGCCAGGAATCTCCTGACACTGCAACACTGTGAACATATAACAAAAATACAAAAACACAAAGATAATCACATTCCCACATTCAATTCGGGTATATGGCTTTTGAGTAAGCCTGTCATCTATTTTAAATATGGTCTTTTAATAGACCCTGTTTTCTAGTTCTGTTCCCTGAGTAGCCAATTAACAGATCAACAGTCTCCTAAGACGCCTGTCTTTCAGGCTTTGGCCAGCACCCTATGGTTTTTAAACCCACTCTTAACATATCACCCCATGCCTAAGAAAGAATAACTCATTTCCATTTACTGTAATGGGATAACCCGTGAAAAGACCTATTTAGAGCTGCATGTCAGATACTTTCATTTGCTCAAAGTGGCCTTTCATGCAGAAACATGTTTGGTTTTTTTTTGGAAGATGGAGTGTTCTTCAATGTTGATGTTGGAAGACTCCAAAAGTGAGGTCTGTGGCTTTTATAATTATGCAGGATTTTAGTATAAACCAGCAGGCAGATCTTAGCTAAATCTGCCCCACAGAAAACTGTCTCCAGCCAAACGACCAACTGAAAGGTCAATGTAAATACTAAGATTATTAAGCAATAGCAGTTGAAGAAAGACATTCAGCTGTGGTGGAAGGACTCTTGCAGGGTGAAAAAGAAAAAAGGTTGTTTATGTACTGTTCCTCCACTTCTTCCCAGAAAAGGTTTCTTGAACTTCCTCCTTTTTCACACTGGGGTTTTATTGTCTCACATTGTCTAGAAAGAAAAAAAAATGGAATTTTTCAGTGGTAACACATCCTTGAAATTTGGGGTTTTAAATTCTCTAACTGCGGCTCCTGCAAGGAAGAACACCAGAGTCTCTCATTATCTTAATGGCTTCCCTCTGCTGCTGGGCATGGGCCTCATTATAGCTTGGAGTCTCTTTAGGGACTGTGCAGGTGCCTTTTTTTCAGTTCAGGTGGGCAGGGTGGAAGTCATGCGTAGAGCACACTCCAAAAAAGAGCCCAAACTGCTCCACTGACTTCCCCCATGCACACTCTTGGAGTTATTTCCACTAATAAAAGCAGAATAGAACATGTACCAAATCAAACCATCAAACCATTGATTATATCTACTGAATGTCAGAGAACGTGCTATTTATTGCATACATAGCATGTATTAGCTAAGATGATGCTCGTTAGCTAATGAAAGCACATTATCGTTCATCTCAACCCCACACCTGCTCAAGAGGTCTCTGGGGCTGTGCCCTCATTTCCTATTGCTGCTGTTTTCATATCTTTAGATTCAGTACTTCCCCATCTCTGAAGTGACTCCATGTGGTACTTGTGTGTTTGTATGTGAGCATGTATTTTATATCTATATATCTATATATCTATCTATGTATCTATCTCTTTATATTTTAAGCACAGATTCCAAGGCAATTCTCTTATGGACATCTTCTCCTGGATCTCCCAAACTGAACTCAGTATCATTCATTCCCTCTCAAATATTCCTTTCTTCTTATGTTCCATGTCTCCGTATAGCACACTGTCATTCACTCATCATGTTTGCTTTGTTCGCTTTTCACTCTCCAAATCCCATTTCTGACCACCTTATCTGCTCCCCACGGAATCATCACATTGCTCAATTCATTTCCACTGGGACATTTATCACTGATTTATACTATTGGGTTAATTGCTGGTTTACTTTGTGTCATCTGTCTCTTTTCTCTAGAATATGAGCCTCGAGAAGGTAGAGTTCTTTTCTGTGTTATTCCCTACTGTGAACCTAGAACAATGCCTAGAACATAGGCATTGTTACCTATAAACCCTGTAAAAGTTTATTAATTACATGAATGAATCAAAAACTCTCATTGATGCTATTGCTTTAATGTCTTGCAAATCACTTTTTAAAATCCCTGTTGCTGCCACCCTAGTTAAAGCCAGTATATTTCTCGTATCTGTGACTGCAATAGCCTCTGAGCAGAGATTCTTGCTTCCACTCTCACCCTTCTCTAGATTGTTATCTGCCTAGCAGGCGGAAGTCTTTCTAAACTGCAAACTGGCTCCTGTCATTGGTCTCCTTAAAACTCTTAAGTAGCTCCCCATTACAATCCACTTTGCAAACTTTTCCACAAGCATTTCCCCAATGGCAAAGGAGAGAGCAGGCCTGGGATCTGAAGTTACCTGTCACAAGTACAAAATATCTTAGGAGTTTTATAATTTATCTTACAAATGTATGCAGATTTTGCACTCTACTTCTTTAGTAATAAATATTTTAAATTACTCACCACTTAGCAAAAACAATGCTCCAGGAAGATATTTCTTGTTTATCCTGTGGTTTTGCAATATGGACACCAGGATATCAAAGTCTGAGAAAGGCAAAAACAGATTAAGATCAGATAAATTACTTTGATGCATAAAGCCCTTCAAAACCTGGTACATGATTCTCTCTCCCTTCTCACCTTTTGCTACTCTCTCACACCCACCTTCCCCAGGCTGTCTCATCTCAGTGCCGCCCTCCTCTCTAAGACTGCTTTAGGTCTCCCTTCTGTGTTTCCCCTCAGGATCCTGTGCCTTGTCGTCTGCACATGATCAGTCCTTATTGTTTATCTCTGTGTCTGTAGCACTAACTTTGAGGAAAGGAGATGCGTTATGTTCATTATTAGCCAAACCTGGTCCAGTGCCTGGTAGATCTCAAACACACAATAAACATCTATGGAATGAATTAGTGAATGAGTCAATGGATTACCAATTATTCCAAGTAAGTGCTCATTTGAAGCTTTAAGGATGCTGATATCTGAGATTAAGCGACATTCTATTTCAGTAGCCTTCCCCCATCTGTTACTCCATCCTTCCCAATACATACATGTAAGAAGAGAAATTTATTTAGGGTTGATTTGATTGACAAAGAATTGAAAACTGCGATAATGTCTAGGACCAAAGCTGTGATTCAAATTTACTAAGAGACATGTAAAGTTCAAAGAATGATCCTTTTTCCTGGAAACTGGAAGGGATTTTTGAAAGCACAAGGACTCCCTAGCATGAAGCAGTAATTAAAGAATGGATATTTGGTAACATCATTGTTTCTGATTTAGATGGCAATCAAATGTCATTTGCAAAGGTTTCAGAGGAAAGTTGAGCCCATGTTTAAGAAGATACTCAACCTCGTTCCATTTGTCATAGAGAATCATAACTCATCTATCCACCTATCTTTTCTGACATTTACTATAAAATGTTGTCACTGGGACTGTAACATCTAATTGGCCAGGCTATTTGAATGATCTGATGAGCTAGTTTTAGGGTTCAATGTGTCATTAAAAAAGAAACCAGACTTTTCTAGTGGAGTACAACTAGTGGAGCCTCCATAACTTCAAAGTCTCTTGGAATGGTTTTGGCCAAAGTCAAACATCCTCTGCATTTTATAAAATTTTTGGTTATGCGTGACAGATGCTCAATGGGAAAGTTCTGCAGATGGAATCTTTCTATAGAGGGAAGTGGTTTGCTCTTATTAAAAAGTCTGAATGGGGACCAGAGAGAGAATGAAGAGGAAAAGGAAGTCACAGAAAAAGTTCTGGCTGCAAGGCCATCCCTAGGCACCTGACAACATAGAGCAGTTGGCAGAGGACTGAAGTTAAGCAGCTGAGTCCCGTCCTCTGAGAGCTTACAGTCCCCAACCAACTGACTCAAATACATGATTAAACAGCACTTGGCCAACTATACAAGTATTGAACCATAGCCAAAATAGGTTTTTTTAAAAATAAATTCAAATTAAAATGCTTCCCACTGCAGTATGGAATATAATTGAGGTATCTTCTTTTCAACTGGTTAACAATGGATCCTTCCTGAAATATTCAACCCTTCACTGGCTTAGAAGGTATTCTTTTTTATTTATCAGATATGATTTGGGGGATGTTTAACACATGGGACTCATGGTTTAGTGTGTTTTCCAATTTTGTTGCAGTGTTTCCAGTCAGGACAGCCTTAAAGGAAGCATTGCATATTTTATTAATTAATTAGTCATAATGAATTCTTTATTTCTGGTGTTGGCAAAGGCTGAAGTAGTCTGTTTGGCTATTGTTACACAGCCTGGTTTGCAGGCATTTCCTCCTGAGATTGCCAAGGGCGGCTGCCAGGGGGTCACAGCAATTCCTTCAGCCAGTACTGTCCCTTTCCCAGACACACGTCTCTCCTTTTAACCCACAAGTGAGGATGCAGCAGAGTGGGCCTGGGCACGGGCTTCACCCCAAACACAGCCAGAACACTTTGTTTTTAATCTGACCTTTTCAGACGAGTTTTTTTTTTTTTTTTTTTTTTTTAAGTGTTCTATATCTGAAAAGGTTTTGGAAAACTACTCAATAAATAGAAGATAGATAGATAGGTGGATTGATAGATCGTATAAATAGAATATTATATTCTACAAAAGCTGCTGCTTCCCCATAAGGCTTTGTGAATTTAAACTCCTCCTTCATCAACACCAAATATTAAAGATACTACTTCGTACTGACCTGGTGCGGTGGCTCACGCCTGTAATCCCAGCGCTTTGGGAGGCCGGGGTGGGCGGATCACTTGAGGTCAGGAGTTTGAGACCAGCCTGGCCAACATGTTGAAACCCTGTCTCTACTAAAAATACACAAATGAGCTGGGCGTGGTGGCAGATGCTTGTAATCACAGCTACTCATGAGGCATGAGAATTGCTTGAATCTGGGAAGTTGCAGTGAGCAGAGATCACACCACTGCACCACTCCAACCTAGGCGACAGCCAAGACTCCATTTCAAAAAAAAAAAAAAAAAGACTCCATTTCCAAAAAAGAAAAAAAAAATTACTTCTTACTAAAATAAAAAAGAATAATGACTCCCAAATACCTAGTGTCTATCTGTTCCTCTAAATTAGGGGTTGTGCTTAAATTTACTAAATTTATATGTTTATTTCAGATAAATTAGGCTGAAAACCTTTGTTCATATCAGTACTCTACAAGTGACTTCCATTAATTTATTTTGTGAAGGAAATTAAAACCTGTGACCATGACATGTAAATTCATTGAAATTAAATGCAAATAAATCCAGTCTTGTTATGTTCTTCTGTTTCAAGACTGAGGTTATTGACTGACACATAACGTTGAGAATCCATTTCCCAAGCACTTTGATTGACAGGCAAGACAACACAACAGCAGAGAGCTGGCTGCCTGTTTAAAAGCCGTGCTCCAAATACAGGCTATGTTGATAGAATTGACTGCTGCATTTTTCTGCTTTCTGGTGAGAAGATAATCCTCTACCTTCTATTTACAGGATATTAATTTTAAGTACCTGTGAAATGAAGTTCTTAAAACCTAAGATTCCCCAAAACTCCAGTTATCAACAAGGTTATATAGGAATCCAAGCCAGGCATTTGGAGTAGATGCTGAGATCTCCTCTCCCTCACACCTTTGCTGACCCCAGCTACCTGCAATCTTGCCAGGACCATTCTGGAGGTGAGGTGATCCTTTTTATTTGTAAAAGATCTAGTAAAGTATACAACAGTTTATTCTTTTAATTTTAATGGCAATTTACATACATACATACTTGTGTACTTCATAATCAACTTTCTTTTAAAATATGTGAATTCTTTGTAGGAAATGTTTCAATTTAAAAAATTAAATCCTTTATGAATATAAATTTAATATTCATTTCCTTCAACTTCTTTCATCTGAATTTCTTTCTTCCCATTATCCCTTTTTCTTCTTAGCTAAACCATCAAATGACTCTCCTGCTATTTTACATTTTGCTGATAAGCAGTTCCTGTAATTAATAAACCTTATCTTTCTATATATGAAAAAACAAATTTAATGCATTTTAATAAGGAGGTTGGAAGAACAAGGAGACATTTTATTGCTGTGTTGATTTTGATAAGACTAGAAATAACCTGGTTGGCTGGTGATGGCATATTGATGTTGGTTGCATTTGTGCACACATTTTTGGTTACTCTTGCTGTTTGTACTTCAGTATTTCTTATAAATATATTTCTGAATGGGTGTATAATGTAGATTTCTTTAATAAGCAAATCTCACTGAATAATGTGATGGTTTTAGGCCACTTTATCATTATGTATATCTGATTCTAATCTTGTGTTTGCAGTTATCAGCTGACCAACCAACTGGGCTGAGAATCAGAAGATTTGGTTTTAAGACCAGCTCTTCCAAAAAATTGCTTTTAGCCCAAGGAAAACATCCCAATTGCTATTTCCTTATTTATATGTGGAGGTGGAGCACCAGGAGACTACCCAAAAGAGCTCTAATATCTAAACCAGAGCTAGTATTCTACGACTCCAGCTAATTCATTAAAAAAAAAAAAAAAAAATCCTGCGTTAGGCTTTTAAAGTTGAAGATCCTTTGGAATGTGAATAATCAGGTCTCTCTCTGGGGTCGAAATTTTGTACATCCCAAATGAAGGCTGAATAAAGCCTATTCCTTTGAAATTAGTGACGTTTATGAGCTCATGAAGGATCCATAACAGAAAGAGCTCTGTGACGGGCATCAGGGTTGTTCCCGCCCTTGTTTCCTGTCCACCCACACACTAATCCCGTGATGTGGTTACATCTGTAATTTCATTCTGCAGAGAGGAAAACTGTGTTGTACAGAGTGGTTAGTTGTCTCGGGCAGGGCCGGAGAGGGTCACGCAGCTACAGAGGGCTGAACACAATTCTCGATATTCCAGACTGTGGTGATTTTTGTTAGAAATCTTGGAGTCACTTTGGGAGGCCGAGGTGGGTGAATCACGAGGTCAGGAGTTTGAGACCAGTCTGGCCAACATAGTGAAACCACGTCTCCACTAAAAATACAAATAAAAAAAATAGTGGGGTGGCGGGCGCCTGTAGTCCCAGCTACTCGGGAGGCTGAGGCAGGAGAATGGCGTGAACCCGGGAGGCGGAGCTTGCAGTGAGCCGAGATCGCGCCCCTGCACTCCAGCCTGGGCGACAGAGGGTGACTCCGTCTCAAAAAAAAAAAAGAAAGAAAAAAAAACAAGAAATCTTGGGGTCACGGTTCCCAGGACTGTGTCCTCAGCTCAGGAGTAGGAAGTGAATAGTAGTGAATACCTAACGCTGCTCAAACACGGCTGTTCTCGCGCTAGCAGAGCGATGGTTGATTGGGTATGGGGGCATCTTCTCCACTAGACTGTAAGCTTTTATATTACGGAGTGTATCCATATATCCTTCAGGGCAGGGAAAAGATTTAAAATTGGTGTAATCTGCTGTAGTACCCAGGACTGTGCTGGACTCCCCAATATTTTTCAATTCTGTGACACTGTAGGCAATCAATATAAACAGGAGATGAGGGTAACAGTGGAAGTAGAAAGGGGTCAGATGTGAGAATGGGGAAGTAGAGGGTACTACACCCACCTCAGTTCAGTAAAACAGAGCCCCTTCCACTGGCTGATTGGTGAATCACCGGGGCTGGCTCCAGGAACAATGAGAAGTCTTGGATTTGGTGCCCTTCGGTGAAATCATATTCCTCCTCTTCCTTACTGGCACCAGCGCCTTTTGAAAAGCATGAATGCTGAGTTAATCCTTCAGGGTCCCGATAGTTCTTGTTCAAGTAAAGTTCAAGGCCAGGGACTGTCTTTAATTATGGCTTAAGGAAACAATGCCTCCCTTTTGACACTCTATGTGGTTAGTGATACTCTTGCTTGAAGATTCATGCAGGTAAAACCAAAAGGGGTTTCTATAGTATTTAAATCCATCTTCAAACACCACTAACCACTCCCTCTCCAATACTCATCTCCTGCTTCCAAGGGCAAAACTTAACCATCAAATAACATCACATATATGTTTTGGGCCTTGTGTTTTGTACCCTACAACATGTATGACTATTCTACTGATGAGAGAAAACAAAATGTTTATGTAAATAAGTTTTTAATCACTAAATTCTAATGATAATCAAACCAAAACAACAGATTATTTTTCTGAGCATTTGGTCACAGCTTCAACAAAAATTCTTTCTTTAAGAGCTTATTGTAAAAGGATTTCACCTGCATTTATAAAGATGTCTTCTTTCATTTATTCTTTGGCAATTCTGATTAGTAAATTTTACTGGCATTTCTCTTTTGCTGTGCTCAGCAAGTTAATACAGCATCATCATTGATTTCTGCCACATGTTACAGCAAACATACTTATTTCTCTTTTTTTCTGCCAAAGAAATAAAATCTTTATGTGCTCTGCACGTGGGTTAGGGGAGCTAACAATGGGCTGATTGTTCCAGTCTTGGTGCTGCCTAACCTTGGAGGTAAGGACTGTTACTCTTTCAAGCACTGTCCTCTAGTGTGGAAAATAAATATTAGCACTTTTACAGCAAGCATTGCTGCTCAAGAACTGCTGCTTGATAAGTGCGTGCCTTCCACCAGCACACTCAGTGCTTTTCCTGGGAAGGTATTGACTCCTAACCACATGAGTTAAAGTAATTCTTAGTGGGACAATTACTGGCAACACATGCACCTTTACCTAACAGTGTTAGGTCATCAGAAACCACTGAGTAGATGAAAGAAATGGGCTTGTAGTGCAGCATAGATCCATCAGCTTGTGATAAAATGCAGGGAAAAAAAAGGGGGGCGGGTGAGGGCACAGTTCATCTATTTTTAAAAATTAGTATTTCAAAAAGAGTACTGGCCAGGCATGGTGGCTCATGCCTATAATCCCAGCACTGTGGGAGGCTAAGGTGGGTGGATCATCTGAGGCCAGGAGTTCGAGAACCACCCCGGCCAACATGGTGAAACCCCATCTGTACTAAAAATACACAAAAATTAGCCTGGCGTGGTGTCGGGCACCTGTAATCCCAGCTACTTGAGAGGCTGAGGCAGGAGAATTGCTTGAACCCAGGAGGCAGAGGTTGCAGTGAGCGGAGATCATGCCATTGCACTCCAGACTGGGCCACAGGGTAAGACTCTAGTATAAAAAAAAAAAAAAAAAAAAAAAAAGTGCTATCATTTTTGACAAACTGGCTATTCTGAAATTAATTTCTGTGTGAAGCACACATACACATTTCTTTGAATCCTTGTATAACTCAGCTCTGACTGGCTGTTTAATGGAATGGTTCTGGCTATCCACATTTTCCAGGTTATTATCTCTTAATTTCATTTAGTATGATGCCTGGCTTTGAAATCATGGGTAAATATTCAACAATGTCTGTTGGGTAAGATTTTAGGCAACTAGATTCAGATAGACCTGGGTTAAGCATTCATTGGTTAGTTGGCCTTTCTAAGCTTCAGTTTCCTTTACGGTAAAATGGAGATCATAATAGTGCTTTCTTTCCTTAAATAATTTATTTTATGAACCTATGAGGCTTGAAAAATATTTAACATAGTGTCTGGATCTTCACAAACACCAAATAAACATGAGAAATTATTTTATATATTTTTGCATTTTTTTTGACATGGCCTCTAGAAAACTTTCTATCCACCATTCAAGCCCCAAATGACATTCTTCTAATAAAACATATAGTAGACTATTTACATTCATTACAGAGTTCACTTGTATGAGTTCCTTTTACTGCATTTGAAAAAGCCTTTGCTCAGTGTGCACGTTCAGCTGGACCCGTGCTTCCTAGCTTCCACTGAATTTTTGTGTTTGACGCCTCCTTAGGGGACAGTTTCATATCAGGTGTCATTTCACATTAAGAAGCCAAATTTTGTGGCTGCTTATATACACTCAAGAGTATGAACACAGTCAAGTTGACTGTTATTGTTGTCAGTTCCCAAAATAGTGACCCGACCTCCATGCCCAAAGGAGCATAAACCACAGCCTTGTAAAAGGGGTACTCATGGGAAGCTAAGGTTGGGGGATAATCTGCAAAACACTCATACCTTTCATTGCTTCACAGATTATATCCAATGTCCTTCAAGGTTATAAAAATAGTTTACAGAGCATCTCTACCATAAACTGTTCTGTCCTTCCATGAAAGAGGCCAGTTGTGTAGCTGGAAATGTTTCTGCAAGACTACGGTGGCTGACGGGAGATTCAGCATAGCCAAGCCCTCGATACAAACCATCTGCTTTTCTCTGAATGGTGTCCTTGAGTCTTCGTTCTTGCTCGGTGTCCTGTGAAAGGAGCTGAAGCTGCTGCCACCTGATCCCGGTGTTTCATTACTGCCTGTCCCTGACCTGTGAGTTGACTTTTCATTGTCCTTTCCCTTAAAAGCAAAGCTCAGGTCTCCCTTGGGCTAGAGAAGGGTGATGGTTGAGGTTAGAATGGGGGTCAAAAATCAACAGAGGAATCCAAATACTTCTTTGCTGAAGCAAACCAAGCACAAATTCTCCAAAGTTAGGTAAACAGACCTATGTGCAAGGTGGGGATAACTGAGTGGAAAGCAAAAGGAAAGAGAAAATGAGGCAAATAACCTCCAAACATGTTTCTCATAACTAATATCCTGGCGCAATTTAGAGAAATGTCAAAGTTTATTATTGCACTTATTAGAGCTAGTGAGCTCCCAAGGTAAATGGAGAACTAAAAGGCCTTCCTAATGTTATATTAATTCTTATTTAAAAAACTGAGGACTTCATGTCTTCTGACCAGCATGCAGCACATTCATGGAAACTAAACTCTTACTACCACATGTGTTTTTATTTTTAAAAAACAAAGTGAGAACAGGTTAACACTTCAAGCTTTCCTCAAGCAAAGTGTTGGACTAGTTCAGATGATTTTTGAGAAGGTAACTGCTCTTCCTTGGACATTATAGGCAGGACTATTCTAGAAGAAAAATCCGCTTTGAATCACATAACTAGTATTGTTTTCCATAGAGCAAAAGTAGTTATGAAGATGGGCAAAGGGCTAGATTTAAAGAATCATCATGAACCTTTTATTAGAAATCTCTAATAAGGAGGAATAATATTGATTCTGACAATATTTTTTTCAGAAGGTGACAAATGAGTTGTTGACAGGATAGTGAACTTCATCCTAGTTATTTAAATTAACATTGGTATAGTTTTCTTTACACTGACAGCTTATAATTTAATTGTGCACATGACAAGTATTTTCTCAAAGACGTATTACGTGCTGAAAATGATGATGAATTATTTAAGTATAGAATTCACTCAAATGTCACCTGGTGCTTCTGATCTACTAAGAGTTGTTGGATGCGAAAGGTAGTAAAATACCTGCGTGTACATACATAAAGCCCGAAGTTCAACAAGTAACACTTCTCTGCCTCATGAACCTCTGTCATCTCTCTGATGAAAAATATAGAGAGAAGGCAATAAACTGCAAATGTTATGACTACATTTCTGAAGCCTCCTTACCAGATCACATCCTGTCTGAGAGACAGCATGAGGGATTTGTGCACATGGAGTCATGCAGCAGGTGAACCCAGGTCAAATGTAACATCACTATTTATAGCTGTGATTTCAGATCCCTTCACCGGTATCCTCTTAAATTGACCTTTGTGATATTATAATAAAATGGGAATAGTATTTCATCAAATTTAGAAGCTATTATAAGTTGTTGACTTCTTCTGAGGATGCCTGAAGCTTCTTCTTGTGGTGGTTGACTTCTGAGGCTGCTTGAAACTTTTGTTGCCATTAGGTTTCAGAGAGCCATTTAAGGTGTACAGCTAAAAATGCATCTTGCAGAAGTGAAGCTAGGATACACAATTCAAGAGGCAGCTCCTCATACATTTACACTATTCACTCAGCCAGCAAATATTTATTGAATGCTTACTATGTGCCAGTTACTACTCTAAGTTGTGGAGATATTACAGTGAATTTAAAAAAAAAAAGTATCTTCGCCCTTATAGACTCATGTTACACTGTCGTTGTTTAAATAAAATAATCCCCTCCCCTCAAACACACACAAACTTTTAGGTAATTTCCACACTGTATTGCCAAACTGTATGTGCCTTAGGTGGGGATCCATTTGGCTACAAGTAAGAAAAAAATTTGACCAATCGTGGTTTAAACAAATAGGGCTCTCCCTTTTCACTTGGTATAAAGTCTGTATGCAGAGCGTCAGGAGGCTTATACAGCAGCTCAACTGTGTCATGGGGGATTTAGTTTTTTTCTGTCTTAATACTTTGCCATGCATAGCATGATGGTTGTTTGTCATAGTTATAGGATAGTCGCTATAACTCCTGGCACTATGTCTGTACTCACAGCAAGGAGAAAGGGAAATGAGTGTCTAGTCTTTATTTAAAGAGGGAAATAAAATTTTCACAAAAAAATTTCTAACATATTTCAAATTATGCGTCATTGACAAGACTGTAGCACATGACTACCCACATCTGCAAGAGAGGCTGAGAAAGTGAGTATATGGTATTTATAGCCTCCATAGTGAAGGTAATCAAGAAAAGAACAGGGTTGGGAATGGGTGTTAAGTTAGCTAATCTAGAGTGTAGTTTATATTGATTACAAAAACAAAACAAAGCAAAATAGAAAATCCAATGTCATTTAAACAAAAGCTGATTCATTTTTACATCTGTTAATTTTCTTAATGAGTGACTGAATGCAGGAATGCCTTGTCAAAGTACACAATGTCCTGTAAAAGCCTGAATAATTGAATAAATGAATGAATGGCCTAATACGACTGGCACAGGCAAAAGATTGTCTTCAACTCTTGATGGACAATTGTTTTGGCTATTTCTACTACTTCAATTGCTGATTTCAGTAAAAATTATCAACAAGCCTGAATATAATCTTAATTATTATCAAAGTTAGCATGCTTTAAAAAGTTCCACTCAATAGTCATTTATTAAACAATGACTATAAGGTAAATACTGTACTAATCCTGAGAGTTGCATAGAAAAATAAGACAGTATTTAGGCTGTGCGCAGTGGCTCACGCCTATAATCCCAACACTTTGGGAGACCGAGGTGGGTGGATCACAAGGTCAGGAGTTCGAGACCAGCCTGACCAACATGGTGAAACCCTGTGTCTACTAAAAATACAAAAATTAGCTGGGTGTAGTGGCACGCACCTGTAATCCCAGTTACTCAAGAGGCTGAGGCAGAATAATCACTTGAACCTGGGAGGTGAAGTGAGCCGAGATCACACCACTGCACTCCAGCCTCAAAAAAAAAAAAAAGAAAAAGAAAAATAAGATAATATTTCTATGTCAAAAGGTAAATGCTCAAGAAGAAACAGATAAGCAGATCTGCACATAGTGGGACAACTAACTCTGCCTGGGGGAGTCAGAAACGTTTTCAAAAAGAGTTGTGTATGTGCTTTTCTGTTGTGTGTGGAGAAGGAGATGAAACAGAAAAGGAAGACGAGGAAAGAGACAGATATAGGCTTTTTCAGGTGAAAGGAATAGCATGTCAATGTCACAAAGGCATGTGAGTACACATTAAGTAAGGGTAACACTTTGGTATAGCTCTGTGGCATGGTACAATGTTAATGAATGTCAGAATCATGCATACCTGAGTTTGAATCCCAGTTTAGGTTCTTTTTTGTTGTGAGACCTAGTAAGCTCCTGAATGTCTCAGTTTCCTCATCTCTAAAATGGGGATAAAATATCCATTTACTTGCATCATAGAGAATTTGGAGCATAAAATGCCATGATACATGCACAAGAGCTATGATGCCTGACACAAAGATAATATCAGTGTCTGTATCTGTTGTTGTTATCATTATCATAATAATTACCAAAACAATGTTGTGTTTTGAGAGTAATGGGAGACAAAGAAGGAAAGGTCTGGAAGTATAGGTCATGAAGAACGCACGGTAAGGCGTTACTAAGGTATTAGAAAATATAGCCACAAATTTCTCACAACCCTGTAGACATCCTCTTTGCAATGTAATGTTGCTGTTCCTTCCTTCAGGAGGTAAAATCTATTTCTCCAACATCTTGAATCTGGGCTGGTCTTATGATCTGTTTTGACGAATAAAATGTGGCGGAGGTGACATTGTGCAATTTATGAGCTGAAGCCTCAAGAGGCATTTCCAGCTTTCAGTTTTACCATCTTAAAATCCAACTGCCTTACGAGAAGATCCCAGCCAGCTTGCTGGAAAGCCCATGCGGAGGGGAACTGAGGCACACTAGCTGAAAGCCCTAGTCAACTGCCATCTGGGACCAGCTAGTAGCTAGGTGAACTGCCACCTGACCACAAAATACATAAGTGAGCCCAGCAATACCCCAGGGAGCAGGGACAAAGTATCTCAGCTGATCTCTTCTTCAACTGCCAAACCCAGAATTGTGAGCAAATACATAGTGACTGTTTTAAGCTACTGAGTTTTGGGTGTTTTTTTTTATATGGCAATAAATAACCGAAAGAGAAGCATAACAAGTTCTACTTTACCTAGGAGATAAGAAACAATCTTCCAAAGATTTTTAACAAGGCAATGACCTCAACAGATTTTTATTTTAGGAATTTCACCCAAATGCCAGCATAGAGGGTTCATTGAATAATGTTACTGAAAACAAGTACAGAAGATACAAGGTATTAGGAGTAATAGTTAAGTAAAACTTGATGAAGATCTGGGCGATGGTAGAATAGCAAGAAAAAAAGCTACTTGCCTGAATGAGGAACCTCAGAAATGCCCTGCACTCTTCATTGAATGCTCTACAGAATCCTTCCTAAAATTCTTAATACTTTTTGAACAAAGAGCATGCAGTTTTACTTTGCACGGAGCCCCGAAAATTATGTAGCTGGTTCCAAGGAAGGAATTCACAGAAACTGAGTTTCAGGCCTGACATATTAGGAGGTAAAAAGAATCTGACTCAGTATGTTCTTGGTTGTGGCAGTTTTGAATTGTATAGCCACCAAGACTCTCAGGTTTGTGAATGTTTGGATCTCTCAGTGGCAGTCAAGCTTTGATTACTCTGAGGCTAAAATCAGTGGCAGTTCCACACAACAGAAACATCAAGAAAAGCATTTCCAATCTTCTCTTTCCTAAGAGCTACCTGAGTGGCCTTGAGTGAATCAACCTTCTCCAGCTTCCTCATTCATGAAATGCAGTGCTAATCTTGTCCCTACACAGCCACAGGATTGTGACAATTAAGCAGACATGTGAATGAAGCACTTTAAATTCCCCACAAAGGAATGCATTCAACTAAATAGAGGGACTAAAAATAATTCTATTAACAACCATAATCCTCAGGCAGTGTCCTCAGCTCAGGTCCTTCTGAGGTGGCTATGGCTGCATGCTGTTTAGAATTTCTGAATCAAAATGCCTGACGCTTTTCTGAGAGATAAAGAGAAGACAATAGATAGATAATCATTTGATTGGGCTGGCTATGTGTTTATATGTTATAAACTCCTTTTCCTTTTTATTTTTTTACACTGTCTCATAATTTAAATTTTCTGCTGTATTCAATCATCAAACATTTATTGAACATATTGTTATGTACTGGGCACCATGCTGTGGGCTAGAAAAGAGGAACCAGTAGGGGCCCCTGCCCTCAAGGAACTCGTAGTATATAAATTGGAGATTGATACAAATAAACAACTAGAAAGTAATGTGCCAATGTTAAAAAAAAAAAAAGTTACAAGCCAAGTGTTAGTGGAAAGAAACCATTTATAGTCTCGAGGGACAGAGAGAATAAAGGCTTCTCTGAAGAAGTAACATTGAGTTTTTAGGATTTCATTCTGGCATGTTAAGAAAAAACATAATCAATATGGAATGAATTTTCAAGATTGAAAAATATATCCAAAATGTGAAAATAACCTTACATTGATAATGCCATATACATAGGGACTTTTTTTTTTTTTTCCACCATGCTTCTGAGTTAGTCGTGTATTCTTCATAATTTGATACTGACTTACTATAATACTGATTTGGCAATTGAACCAATGTCAATGAATATTTCTAGTCCCTAAACCTTCTGAGCCTGTTTCTTTTGAAAATAAGATATTTAGAAATAACACACAAGGTTGTTTTAAGATACAAATTCGAACAGACTTTTAAATGAATACATCAGAACTTACACTTGTGAAAATGTCAGAAATTTGAATATGGCTCTTCTGGGAGACTATATTCACATGCTAATGGTGTTACCATTGTTCAAAGCATTTTTTTGCAACCATACTTTAGAACTGACTTAATGATTTGAGGATTTGATAGAATAGGAGAACAACCCAAGGAATGGGGAAAATTCCTCTCTGGGATAAGAAATCCCCTTGGAGACAGAACAATCAGAGTTTGCATCAGAGTGTATAAGCTCATTCTCTCTCTCTCTCTCTCTCTCTCTCTCTCTCTCTCTCTTTCTCTGTCTCCCTCAGGTTCTTTATAAGCCAGGCTTTGTTGTACCTACCCAGCCTAGTCTAAAGAATTGCAAGTAGATACAAATGGTAAGGTTATGTGAAATTGTAACCATGAAGCATAATATAAATATCTTCCTTTGAGTATAAACTTGATTTTGGATCTGAGCCAAAAGGCATACAAAGTATTGTCAGGTAAATAAGGTGGATGCTATTTTGGGTCATAAATGACCATTGATTTTTGTCTTCAATTTGTAAATAGATTCCAAAGGTAACTCAACAGGATGACTTTTAAGAAGTGAAAGGACTTTCTTGTTAGTCCGAAGACATGGTATCCCAGCTGGGCATGGTGGCTCATGCCTGTAATCCCAACACTTTGGGAGACCGAGGCAAGAGGATTACTTGAGCCCAGGAGTTTGAGACCAGGCTGGACAACATAGAGAGACCCTGTTTCTACCCAAAATAAAAATTAGCCAGGCACGGTGGTATAAGACTGTAGTTTTAGCTACTTGTGAGACTGAGGTGGGAAGATCACCTGAGTCCAGGATGTCAAGGCTACAGGGAGCCGTAATTGCACCACTGCACTCCAGCCTGGGCAACAGAGTGAGATCTTGTTTAGAAAAAAAAAAAAAATGGAAAACATGGTATCCCAAGATGACTACTTTTGAAACATTACCAATTTAAAAACAATTGTAGTACCAATACTAGAGTCATAATTTATAAGGTGTGTTTTGTATATGATTTTGAAAAATTATCAGTGGTAGAGATTAGTATCGTAAGTCATGTTTACAAAGGAGTGAGCTACTCTAAAATGCTGAATGATACATTTGTATGGACTTTACCATTTAATAAGTGCTTTGTACAAATCATCTCATTTGAGCCTAATCACAACACTGTGAGGTATGTTTTAGTTTTATTCTCAGTTTACAGTTGAGGAAATTGAGGATTAGCTGAAAAATGATACTGGGCCAGTTGTTAAACTTCGTGAGCCTTAAATTAGCCACAAGGCAGTGTTTCAGTCCCACAAAGCCTGAATCTGAAGTCCTTCCATGCTTATACACATATTTAGACTACTAGATATCTTCATTTTACTGATGAATTTATTAAAGCTATGTCAAATTCGTCTGGATGTCTGGGACTGTCCAAACAGCTGTGTCTTCTCACCTACTCAGGATGCCAGTGATCTGGGTTTATGACATGTTTAAACTCATTTCTTTGTGTCTATGTCTTGGAAAGGGGCTGTTTCCCACCCTAAGGTTTCATCTGGTAGTCACGTGGCATAATGAGTAATGGATTCTTTTCCCCTTTTTGAAGGTATGTAGCATGGCTAGAAACAGAGATTTGACTTGCTCATTTCCAACCTCTTCCTTCAATTGTGCTTAAGCCCTGGCCTTGAAATGAGGCACCTGTTCGTGCTCACATCGCGTGATAAATAGTCAGTAAGGCAGGGTTCCTAATGGACTCCTGGGCCCGCACCAGATTCCCTCTCTATGGTTTGCTAGCCACACCTACCAACTCTCTTGTCTTTTCCATCCTCCTTCTCTTCCTCCTTTTGTCACACACTCTGTCCACAGATGTCAAGTGTAGAAAAAGCCACGTGGTGTTAATGCTTTAGTGCTGGCACAAGTGTACTTCCTGAAGAAGATATGGCCCCTCGCAGAGTTGCTCCGCAGGCTGCCCATCCGTATTTATCACTGCCTAGTGCTGATTCTTGATTCAAATGGCTTGACAACTTTTGAGCTGGCATGATGCCACCCAAGATATCAGTCAACGGGCCATCTAGCCGTATCAAGTGCGGCTGTTAAGGGCAGGAATCCTAGCCAGGAATTTCTAAGCTGCTGTCTGTGAAGAGGTTCTATGCATTTTGGCTGGGGAAAACTTCCAAAAATAAAAACTAGATACAGAGGCCATTTGTTTGGACTTTGTGAAAGAGTTATTAGTCACTGGGGAGAGGGAAAAGACAGCAGAGGAGACAGCATGAAATTAAATCTAATTAATCATTCTGACAAGCAGAGGGAGAACTGAGCCCACTCTTCCCAGAATAATTGTTGGAAACCTAGGAAATGGGGGGAAAAAAAGCATTTAATCTTACTAAATTGTATTTATTTATTCAAAAATTGGAAAGTGCAGATGAAAATAAGTACATGAAAGTAAACGATGTAGTCATCTGAGGAGTATGTACACACTTTCTTAGACTTTAGATGGAAGAGGGTCAAAATGAAGACACTTGTTTCAATCTTTGTAATTGCCTTATTCCACATGATGTTTGCTAATTTAGACCTTCCTGTTGGAGGAGCAAATCCACTGCTCTTTTAAGTCAGGGCTGTGAGTGACTTTGAGGGTCTGTGAAGTCTCTCATCAGGGCATGAGGGGAGTTGATATATACCTTTGTTAAAAGCATGGGCTCTTGAGTCAAATAAAACTGGAATTAATCCTTGCCCTCTCACTGGAAAAATTGTTTTCCTTCTCTATGCCTGTTTCTTTGTCTCTTAAAAAGGGCTACTAGTGATTCAACTTCATAAGATTATTTTGAAGAAGAAATAAGAAATTACACAAAGAGCTTCCTGGCATTAATAAGTTCTCAATAAATATTAATGAACATAAAATTGGTCCACTATATACATGACTCACATAGCATAGGAGTTTTTGTGTTTGCCTTGTCTAAATATTCTCATGGCTTTTTATGCCTGTTTTCTTTTTCCTGGTCTCCCTGGGATATGCTGAAGTCACTTCGTGCTGCCTTGTGAAGGCAATTGTTACATTTTTTTTTTTTAATTGAGATCTGGTTGTTAAATACTGCCAATATTTAAAAAGATAAAAGAAACATACAATTAAATAAGTTATATTTGAAACAAAGTTGATAATTGAACCTCTGGCCAATCACCAAATAAAAATAATATAAGGTTCCAAATGTGTTCTAAAAGTACGTGAAGCAAGATATGTTTCCTACCAGAGAGTAAAAGATTCTTTCTGCTTATACAAAGATTCATAAAGAACAAATCTAAGACCAAGATTGATAAGCCAGTTTGTGATTTTATATCTATTCAATAGGCTTTCTTTATAAACAACTGAATATATCTAATTTACTCAGAAACTTTTGAAGTTGAGGCTTGTCTCAATTTTAGTTTGAATGAGTAAAATAATGTATCTCTAGTAAACAGGGGAAAAATGGAAATTTCAGGTTTTTTTCTACTCAATGCTTTATAATACATTAGAGTACTGGGGTGTAAGTAAGAGAGCTAATTAACATTCATCAAGTTATATTTGGTTACACCTATTCTCTTCCTTTCTAGCTGACTTACCTTTCCGGTTCCACAGGTTCTTTTCAGTTTAGGCTCCTTGAGATCCTTTATCCTTACAACCCACCCCTCCCCACCAATCCAGAAAGTACCACAAGGATGAGTTAGAAGTAAGTAAGGAAAACAAAGGAATGCTTTGCAACTTTCTTTCTAACTGATCACTTTTTTTTTCTTGTTTCTTTCTCTCTGAGCCATTAATTTTTACAGAACGGCTATGAGTACTCTTTTAATAAAAGTATGGCTGCATTTTCTAAATGCATTTAAAGGATAAATGCAGTAGAATTAAAAGTAAACACAAGGTCATGCAGATCCAAAGTGGTTTAAAAGAAAATAAACTGGTAAAGGGACATGCAACGGTAGCATGTCATACAACTTTAGTGTGATAACAGAAGATGTATAGCCTTACCATATCCCTTTTTATTCATGTCCTAGGATTTGTTCATAACTTCAAGAATCAAGATGCAAATCATGTTCATAAAAATTTATCCAAGCATGAAAAGCAGGTTGTGAAAGAAAATGTAAAAAACTGTAAATCCGGTATAAATCAAAATTTAGCCAGCTTCCAACATGTAAATTTTTTTCACAGCAGATTGAGCGGAACATCTTTAATTGATAATACCTGGTGCTTATGGAATTAGAGCAGGGATAACCACTTGTGCTTTGCAGACATTATTCTATTCTGAACTGACTAGAAACTCATAAGTGTGTCCTTTTATAAACATGAGGATTACACAGCAGCCAGTAAGTAGTCTCAATGGGGATGTCCAGTGAAAAGGAGTAGAAAGAATGAAGGATTTTCCTCTCATTTCTGCTTAAGTTGCCATTTCAAAGTCCCCATATTTGTATTTTTTTGCTTTGCACTAAAATAGATAAACTCAAATTGCTTCAAATAAGTTAGTTGTTTGAAGCATAAAAGAGAAAGATTGTAACAAAAGCATCCCATTGTTACAAAGTCTCACTCTAATTCCCTTTAATTTTGTCTTTCTACCTTCACCTACCATACACACACACGTCAGATGCTTCTCTCCTTTATGATTTCTCTGACTTCATTCCTATGTCCTGACAATTCTCTTCTATTTTAAAATGAAGTTCTCTGGCCTATAGAAAATGTAAATTTGGCTTCCTGTCTATTTTTATGCCTTCCATATAAATGCAGTGCAGCAACTCAGATGGAGGCACTCAAAGTTTTAGAAGAAAGTCAGATCAGGAAAATCCCTTAAAGTTGTGTAGAGCTTCTTCACTTTAATGTAAATATAAAAATGGACTGGGCACAGTGGCTTATGCCTGTAATCCCAGCACTTGGGAGGCTGAGGTGGGCGGATCACCTGAGGTCGGGAGTTCGAGACCAGCCTGACCAACATGGAGAAACTCCGTCTCTACTAAAAATACAAAATTAGCCTGATGTGGTGGCGCATGCCTGTAATCCCAGCTACTCGGGAGGCTGAGGCAGGAAAATCGCTTGAACACTGGAGGCGGAGGTTGCAGTGAGCTGTGATGGTGCCATTGCACTCCAGCCTGGGCAACAAGAGCAAAACTCCATCTCAAAAGAAACAAACAAACAAAAAAGCCATTTCTTTCCTTCTTGACTCAAAACAGTCTGGTAAAGAGAAGGACCTTTAACTATAAATTTAATCTGATTTTTTTGCAATTAAGTATTTCAAAACTTGTGCTGCTATGGGCAGTCGGAAGAAATGTGTGCTATCAAACTCAGGTTTCCACGTCCAGTATCCAGTCTCCTGCTCCTGCTTCTGGTTGGCTCTCTCTAATCCTCATGTACAATTTCAGTCTGTTTCATGTTGTTTTAAAAAGGATTGCTCAGCAGCATCATACTTAAATATGAAGAGTTGGAGTGCAGTGGTGTGATCTTGGCTCACTGCAACCTCTACTGCCCAGGCTTAAATGATCCTCCCACCTCAGCCTTCTGAGTAGCTGGGACAACAAGCATGTGCTACCTCTCCTGACTAATTTTTTGTTGTATTTTTAGTAGAGACGGAGTTTCACCATGTTGTCCAGACTGGTCTTGAACTCTTGAGCTCAGGCAATCCACCCACTTTGGCCTCCCAAAGTACTGGGATTACAGGTATGAACCACTGTGCCCAGCCAAAAATTACTTCTTTTTAATGTCATCTTTTTTAAAATGACTCAATAAATGCTTCCAGTAAAAAATTTAATGCATACAACATTTAGGTAATAAAACTAGGGATCCAGTTGACCTTTGGTATCTAGTTTAATTCCATATAACTCTCTAATATGTGGAAGCTGGGAATATCTTTAGAAAGGCATATTCCAAAAGAATCCTGAAAACATTGAAAATCATGAGCGTGTCCCATATATGGTACCTTGGATCTGTGTATAAGGATGACATTTCTATTGCACTTTTTCTTGCTGTCTCCTCTAGTAGCAAGATTATGAATTCTGTTAAGATTTGCTCTAATAACCTATCTTATATTTTTTCTTAAGAAAACATTTTTTTCCTTCCATTATTAAGCTATGCTAATCAGATCTGTTTTACTCCACCTGAGTATGTAACGGCAATGTTGCCTTCATTCAATAAGCTCTGAGTCTCAGAGTCTACTGTGAATCCCCTTCAAATGAGTCATCAGTTTGCTCTCTTAACATACGTCATAGATTTACTAAATGTTTTGTCATCATGTGTGTCATTGGTTTAAGCAACTTCAGTTCATTTCATTGACTTCTTGTCTGACATTTCTGTTTTTCATGAACTAGAACAGAATGTTTTCCTAGACAAACACCGAGAACTTAGTAAACAGCAAACCAAATAAACAAACAAAAGCTGTGATTAGGCCCTGACTGAGTGGTGTTTTGCATTCATGAACAAGATTGCTAGTATCTTGAGGAATATGCTCTCTTAAAAATTCTGCATCAGTCATCCTTGTATATACTCTTTAGCTCCTCCCAATTCCCTTTCCTGTTACATTTTTTCCCCTAGTTTTGCTTAATGTGATCTAAAATGTTCTTAGACTTTTATATGACTAGACTAAGAAATTCATAGACTTGTTTGAGCCTTATGGAAGATGGAGATGCTTTAGAGGTCAAAGGAATGTTTTACTCATTTAGAGAAACAAAAAAGTTCTTTAGACAATGATTCATCAAGTCACGGTGTGATTCTCTTAAAAATCGTTCATATTAAAGATTTCTTAAGCAGTTACTACATATCAAATGGGTACTAATAAAATGTCCCCTGTTTAGTGAACAGCTGTTATTATTGGTTAAGCTCATTGAAACAAGAGAGAATTATAGCCAGCTGCAAAACACATTCACGAGTGGTGAGAGAAACTGGCAGCTGTTATTCCACTTGCTATAAATGTTTTTAATTAAAATTTGTCCCCTGGTTTTTAATTTGCGTAATAGCAGGGATTTTAGTTAGTTACTTTGGCATAAAGGGATGTCTGTCTCTTCAAAAAGAGCTTTTTAGTTCTTCCATTAACAATGACTGTTAACAACAGTGGCAGCACCCTGCTGGCCAATAGAAAAATGAACTGTGAAACTCTCATTCTTGTCTAGAATTATATTTACTTAGTGGTGTTTTGCATTCATGGGCAAGATGGCTAGTATCTTGAAAAATATGCTGTCTCGTAAGAAACACCAGAAATATTGCATCAAAGTCATCCTTGATACACTCTTTAGCTCCCCCCTACTCCCTTAACTGTTACATTTTGGAATTTCAGTTTTGTTTACTTTTAATACTTGCATTTTCATATAAAAGTTTCTGCTATGGATGGTGAATTCTTATAAAGAGTGAAGATAGTGAATAGAATTACCTTAGAAGTATCTAAATGGGACCACCATTAGCAATAAAACACATACACACACACACACACAACTCCATACATTTTCATACTGAAATTCTGCCCTTTTGGCTTATAGGACTCTCCTCCCACTCTTGACAGTTCACTTTAATCTCCTCATCCATTTGCTCCTCAAACATGGATGCTAACTAGAGTTTAGTTAACCATGATCTATATATTAATGATGTAAAAAAAAAAAAAAATCTCATTCTGTAGCCCTGCCTGCTCACCTAAGCACCGTGCTTATATATCTTGTTCCTGAAAGCACTTAAAAACTTATAAATTTTCTCATGTCTGCTTCTTTTTCTGTCTTCCTCATCTCATTTAATGGCACCACTATGCACTACATCACTGAAGCCAGAAGTCTTGGAGTCACCTGAAACTTCTTTTTTCCCCTCATATTCTTTGATAAATCTCATAGTCTCTAAGCCCTAATGATTTACTTCCTAAATATTTCTCAGTTCTGTTTCCTATACCTCCATTTCTATTGTGACAACCCATTATCTGTACTGATTCTTCCTTAGAATATTGAAATAGCCTCCTAACTGGTATCCCTATCCCTCGATTCAGCCCTTCAGATTTATCATCCACCTAAAATGAAATATGACTATATAGTCACTTCCTTGCTTAAAACTGTTCAATGGCTTTCAATCGTCTTCCAAATAAAGTTTGAAATTGTTAGCATGGAATATAAGGCCCTGGCCTCACACTATTTCTTCTGCCACTCCCTACTTTGTAGCTAAGGCTGAATGGTACTGCATTGTGGTAGTTTGTCACACATCATCCTTTGGAAATGTAGCTCAAACATGTCAAAATATAATACTCTGTTTACATGTTTATATCTTGTATGACTGCACAATTCTTTGATCAAGGACTGTTCTTGTGGTAACTGGCATGTGGACAGATGATTCACAATATAAAAAGAAAGAATTTTGAATAGTAAAATCAGATCAGTATTCTTGGGGGTCTTAACTGTATTAATTGTGGAAATGAGAATTTTAAAAAGCACCCATTAGTTTTATTTTAACGAGATGGACACTTTGTTAATGAACATGAGAGAAGATTTTATCTTTTATTTAAAAATGATATTCAGCCAAAATCATTTATTCTTCTGTAAAATAATGACATGTTGGAATTACTCCTTATTGATTTAATTAATTTCCCTCCAATGACCTAAGACTTATGCTTTAGATATCTTCATAAGATGAATAGCTATTATGATGTGTCATCAATATATTTATTGTTACAATTTAAATAACCTTCAAAACACATTTCTTTACGAAGAAGTTTTATTTGAGCCTTTCTTAGTTGAGAAACCAGAAACTAGAGATGAATCCAAGGATCTGGATGCAGCCAGTAAAAAACACATGGCTGAAAATCTGTTTGATTATATAAGTTGACTGAGCACTACAGGAAAATACAAAAAGCTTCACAGAAAGGAATGTCCCGTGTAATCTAAGCTTTTCTGTATTCATGAATTAATCAAACCTCTTCGTTCTGTCAGTCACGTGGGCCAACCTACTGTGGAACCCCTCTTATCATGAATAGATGGAAAGGCTATATACAATATAACCTAACAAACAGACAAGTCTGTGTATGTGCACACCCTCCCCACACCTACCCCTCACATATAAATAGCTGATTAAATAAAAATTTAAAAAGGAAATCTTAAATCATCATCAGAAAAGAAAACTTTACAGTCAGTGTAACAGTCTTGTAATCTGATATCTCATTGGATCTTTCATTGGCAGTTAGGATTGGGTAATACCCATGTTAGGACAGCAAATTTGGTTTTTGGTTGTGAACTGAAATACTGTAACTGAGATGCCCACACAGACATATGGAGCATTGTTAAGGCTACGAGATGAGTCACAAGAAAGCTTATCTTGGCCTAAAGCTGAGTGAAAAAAAATTCCACTGGAAAATCTATATACAGATATGGAATCCAAATTTACATCACTAGTTTTGTGTAGAATTCCTGAATTGAAAAATAACCAACAGCATGGTTCTGGACATTGTTAAACAATAAGTACCTTGAGGTAACCAGCAGAAGCAAATATAAAAATGCTTTGTACCAATAGTTCAAAAAGTAGGATGCTTGGGAATCCCACACTTGAAAAATAATCTTCAACTAAAAGTTAGCTCACAATTTTACAAAAGGTACTAACTACACAAAGTACATTTATTAGGTAAAGTTAGTGGTGATAACCATTTGGAGGATAAACACTCTATAAGAGCTTGGCTACTAGAACAATCTGAAAAATACTATAAAATAAATATGTTCAATGTATTTAAGAGGTAAAAGAACTAGAAACCAAGAAGAATAGGATACTGAAAATAGAGCAGACAAATATGAAAAAGAATCAAATAAAACTTATAGAAATGATACAGCTAAAAAGGGAAATACTGAATTAAAAGAAACCTCTAAAGAAATGGCTTAGAATGAAGCATAAATACAATATCGAAAAGTGGTTAAGAGAAGTGGAGTACAGACTAAGATAAACAAAACTCTAATGAGAATTTCAAAGAGAGAAAAGAAAGAGTGGGGAAGAGATAATATGTAAGGAGACAACAGATGAAGATTTTTAGTAGTAATGAAAATACATGAGGTTACAGACTGAAAACACACGGGTGCTAAGTAGAATAAGGAAAACAGAATCCACATATAGACACATTGTGGTAAAACTACAAAATGTTAAAGACAAAGAGAACATTTTAAAAGCGGCAAGAGGAAAAATCAAAGACTACCTACAGAGAAAGAATTATTAGATCAATAGCCATGCTGTAATCAGCAACAATAAAGGCAGGAAGACAAGTGAATAGTATCCAGAACATTCTGAAAAAGAATGTGAACCTAGAATTCTGTACACAAAGGAATTTCTTTGAGTGAGAATAAAATAGAAACAGGTATATTTCAGGAGGAAAGGAATTGGATCCATAGAGGAAGAGTGGCAGTAGTGAGCAAAGAAATGTATAAACATGTAATAAGGACTAAATAGGCTCTGACATAAAAATAAACAAATATGTATATATGTATGTGTTTTTTTTAATTTGTGGATATTTTAAAACAATGTTTGATATTTCTATTCAACATTATATTGAGTGTTTGGGGCAGTATGACAAGAAAAAGTAATAAAAGGTTAAGGACTTGAAAGAAAGAAAAAACTATCGTGATACAGAGACTCTGTAATTATGTAAAAACCTCATGAAAATCTATAGACAAATTAATAGAATTAATGAATGTCCTGAATGCTTGCTACATATAATATTGATATATAAAAGTCAAACAATTACATTCCTAATTGTCTACGATAACAGAAAATGGAATTGTATGAGACATCATTTAATATAAGAACAAAGTTGTTAGGTGCCTAGGAATACATCTATTAATAAAAATGGGCAGAAGTATATGAAACTTAATGGAAAGACATTTAAGAAGGCTTAAATAAGTGGAAAGACGACACCATGTTTATGGATAGAAAAACTCAGTATCATGTCAATTCTTGCCAAATTAATGTTAAATTCACCGTGATCACACAGTCAGATCCCAACACCATATCTCAATCCCAACATCCCAAAGACGTGTATGTATGTGTGTAACTTCAGAACTGATTTTAAATATTTCAATTAAAAAGCAAAGGGCAAGAATTTCTTATGCAATTTTTTAAAAAGACAAGATGTAGAAAATCTCACTACTAGATTTCAGTATGTATGATTTTTAAAAAGGATAGTGTTAGTATGGGAATAAGTAAGTAAACCAGTGAAACAGACTAGAAAGCCCATATATGGAAGCTTAATCTATGACTGAGGAAGCATTGCAAAACCCTAGGAAAGGACTACTTAATCAATAGTCCTGAGATGACTGGTTTTTTTATTTGGAAATAATACAGTTTGATTCCCACTTTACACTATGCACAAAAATCAATTTCAAGTGAATTAAGACAAAAATGTAAAAATAAAATCTTGATAGCCTTAGAAAAAAATGAGAATATATTATGATAGTAGTTTGTGAAGAGAAAAATATCTGAACAAGATACATAAACCTCAAATCATAAAAAAGATACTTACAAATTAGAGTTATGAAAATTTTTAATGTCTATTCATCAAAGAAAACCATAAAAAATAAAAAGAAAAACTACATACTAGATGAAGTTGTTTGCAAGACAATGTGATACCATTCTATGATTATCAGACTGATATAATTTGAAGGCTAAAAACTGAATGTTGGTGAGGATATGGAGAAAAGAGAATACTTATTTATAGCAAAAATTGGCACTATTTATGAAAGATGAATATTCAACTATGACCCAGTTGCTTAATTTCTAGGTGTATTTTCTAGAGAAATTCTTACGCATTGCAGAATACATGTACAGAAAAGTTCATTGCTTTCATGACAGTAGCAAAAACAATAATTAAAAGTATCTATAAATAATAAAAAATAAGAGTATATATCATGTTAGAAGTTAAAGGAAATGAATGAGAGCTGTGTGTACTATGATGTATAAATCTCAATAATACAGAGTACAAAGCATGTTGCAAAATATGTTCAGTATACCATGTTTATCAATTAAAATGAACATAAAACAATACTGTATGATTTTACGGGGCATGCACATGTAATAAAAGTATAAAAGTATGCATGGGAAAGACTCTCCACCTTTAAGATAGTGATAGTAATTGGGCCTGAAAGGTTAGGAATTCTGAAAAAAAAGAAAAATGACAAAATGTTATTGTAGATACCGGGTACTAAGTGACTTTTGTTTCTGTAGTTTTCATATGCTTAAAATATTTCATAACTAAACAAAATCTAAATAGGCATTCAATTTAAAATAAATACATATACATATGTGTATATATTTGATTAATTGGAGGATATGTAAAAAATTGCACGATACCTTCTAGTCAAAATTATATTGGATTTTTGTTTTTTAGAGAAGCAATGGAAAAATTATTTCTAAGAAAAGTCTTATATACCTTAATCTGGACACCCAAATGTTAAGGCTATACTGGGCAAGTAACTTTGATCCCTAGCAGGATGAAACAAATTGTGTTTTCAGCCCTTGCGCACACCTGCATCTTCACGTTGTGCTCTCTCTGAAATGATTTGGGTACCAAAGATGAACTGGACAGAACGGAAAATTGGCAGTGGGTAAATCTGGTCTCCTAATAAATTGAATTACTGAAAATGTTGAAGGATACAGATATAATTTATTGATATCAGCAAATTCGGTATAAAGCCTAGGATTGTGGATGACTGAGTGAAATTTATGCTTGGATAGATTTCAGTTTACATTTTTTGTTTTAATGAGAATGCAGAAGAGGACCTAAACAGGGTCAGTGCAGTGATTTTTGTCTCTCTGGATCACACCTTGCTGTCCCTTGTTTGACATTCAGACCAGCAACGTGAATACATGTTAAAGAGCCCGCCTACTAAGCACTGATGGCTTTTCCTAGTTACTGGCCTAAGCCAGGTTTAGGAGCTTCTGTTTATGGGGGTGGCAGAACTGCCTCAAGGGTGCTGATGGGGCTGTAATGGTTTTCTGACGTGTAGTACAAGATTCTCAGGCCCTGCAGATCCCCTTCTATGCGACTCTTGTCTCTCTCACACCACCTGGCAAAGAAAGTTTCAAGCCACCCTGGTTTTCCTCACTCCCTCCTCTCTTCTCAGGTTTACTTCTGTGATAGTACCTACCACCTGTAACATAGCATGTGTCTTTGGAGTTCTGTATTTATGGATTTGGGGCTCCTTTAGGGCAAGAACTATGTCTCAGACAATATGCAGGTAATTTGTACATTGTAGACCTACAATAGTATCTGAGACAGGTCTCAATCAGTTTAGAAGTCTACTTTGCCAAGGTTAAGGACACACCTGGAAGAAGAAAACATGGAATCACAGAAATAATCTGTGGTCTATGCCTTTCTCCAAGGATGAATTTGAGGGCTTCAATATTTAAAGGGGAAAAAGTGGGCCAGAGGGAATGAAGGGTGGTTATGGTAACCCACATGTTGCAAGAAAATAGGATCAGGTAGGGGAATACTCAATTATGTATTCATCTGCCAGCACTTTACATAAGATAAGGTGAATACAACCTTTTATTTGTAGCTATTTGCTTAGGAACAAAAGGAAAGGCAGCTTCTTGTATGACTCTGCTTTCAGTTTAATTTTTTCCTTTTGGCATAGTGAATTGGGGTCCTGAGTTTTTATTTTCCTTTCACAAATGTTTGTGGGAAAATATATCTGCTGCATGGATACTATTTGGATACTCTAACAAAGAAATTATGGGATTGTTGGCAGCAGTGAATCCATACAGGTCTGCAGCAACCTCACTTCTTGCCCCATCAGAAGAAATAATTCAACCAAGGGGCATAAGGCAGAGGGAGAGACTGAGGCAAGTTTTAAAGCAGGAGTGAAAGTTTGTTAAAAAGTTTTAGGGCAGGAATGAAAGGAAGTAAAGTACACTTGGAGGAGGGTCAAGTGGGCAACTTGAGGGATTCAAGTGCCCAGTTTTACCTTTGACTTGGGGTTTTATATGTTGGCATTCCACATGTGCAGTGGCCTGCCAGCATTTTCGAGGGGCCTCATGCACAGTGTGTTTACTGAAGTTGTACGCATGCTCTCTTGAGGCATTTCTTTCCTTACCAGTCGAGTGTTCCTAGAGAAAGGTTATATATGAGTTAAATTCCACCATTTTGCCTCTTAGTGTGCATGCTTGAACCCACTTGCCCAACTCCTGAGATCTTATTAGGAAGCTGCTCACCACCAGCTTCGGGTGTTTTTTATCTATTGGGAGACTGCCTTTCCCTGGCATCAGGGAGAGACAGTTTAACAACTACCTGACCATCACCTGATGGTCACCTGACATTCCTGGGTGGTGGGGGGACCCTCTTCTGCCCTGCTCATGTCTGTCTAACTACTTACTCTAACAGGATTACATATTAAAATGTCTTTGTCAATTCCAATTTAGTGAGCCTGGGATGCGCATGTGTGCACACACACACGCACACATACACATGTGAACACATTTTTAAACTGTTTTTTAAATATATTGATGTTTCTGTTATATTTGTCCCTAAATCAATGTAGAATGCTATATTGCTTTTTAAAAATATTCTAGGCCAGGCATGGTGGCTCACGCCCATAAGCCCAGCACTTGCGGAGGCCGAGGTGGGCGGAACACCTGAGGTCAGGAGTTTGAGACCAGCCTGACCAACATGGGGAAACCTTGTCTTCACTAAAAATACAGAATTAGCCATGGGATTACACATGCCTGTAATCCCAGCTACTCAGGATGCTGAGACAGGAGAATCACTTGAACCCGGGAAGCGGAGGCTGTGGTGAACTGAGATTGTGCCATTTCACTCTAGCCTGGGGAACAAGAGCGAAACTCCATCTCAAAAAAAAGTTATAAATTGTGACAATGCTTTGTTATTAAGCGGAAATATAAATTTTGGAATTAGGTAAGAGTTCATTTTAATCAAAACAGCAACACCATCACATGGAATCACTTAAATCTGCCAAATTTCTAGTTAAAATGCATGAGTTGGTTGGAAAAAAACATTTAAGAATATTTGATATGTTTATACCAATCTAGGACTGCTTATCTCTGGATACTTTACATGAAAGAAAATAATCTTCTAGGTAGTTTAAGCTGCAGCTTTTTTAGTTTGTTTTGTTATTTGTAACCTAACAAAACTAATGGAATTCATAACAGATATAGTACCTAAGAATGTGTCAAATATTAACAAGGTAGCAGACATCAACTTTTTATCTAACCTGAAGTTTAGAAAATTGCAGTTCAGTGTCTTCAGGAATTTCTTGATTCTACCTGTTCTGTAGTGACAGAACCTGAAATCATTGTTTTATTGTCTCTCTTTGCAAGTGTTTGGGTATCCCCAAGCATGCCTAAGGGAAATCAGGTACATATGTTGAGTTCCCTTCTCTGATCAGTTTACATTTTTATTTGTAGTTATATTTTTGTGTTTTAGGACAATACATGCCAGTCAACTATAGCATAAAACTGCTGAGGAAGGCCTATTGTTGGGCAAATCACTCTTTAGAAGACAAAAACATCTATTATTAATACAGTGCCTAGATTCTATGTGTGGGGTCTGCAGAAATACAAAATTGGCTTCTTGAGACTTGAAATTTGTTTCTTGTCTGGTTCTGCTTTCCCCTGCTTGAACATGTTAGATTTTAATACATAGTTCATACGGTTTCAATTTAATTCCCACACCATTGCTACACTACTTGAACAGAACAAACAAAACTAATAAATAACAAAGAGAACCCAAGCAATTGAAGTCTTTTCAAAATGCTAGTAACACTGTAGATAAAAACAAGTTCTAGGAGTTCAGAAGTTAGTATACAGAGACATTGAGTACTTTGTGCTCTAAATATAGCTCTTACATTGGCCCCTCATAAATGTAAAGTAACAAAGAGTTGCCCAAGGGATTTTCTTTATCTCCTTTCCTAGCACTCACTCACTTGTTTATTTAACAAACGTTTGTTAAGCACCTACTATGTGCCAAACACTGTGCTCCACACTGGGCAAAAATGTTTCTTGCCTTCAAGGTGCTTCAAGGACTCCAAGGAGTCTAGTAGGCTTACATATCATCTACTTAAAAACACTACTGATGACTTTTTATCCATGAAGACCCACGTAACTTAAACACAGGTAAAGAAATGTAATATCAACCAAAAATGAAACATAAACCTTCAAGGTAAAGATTCTGTCACAATAATTGTAATTGATAACATTTACTGGAAATGTAACTGTTATCCAGTAGATGCAGTTTTAGGAGGTAATTGTTATAACTCCTTTTTACAAATGAGGAAACTGAACATTACTGAAGTTCCATAACTTGTCAAAATTGTACTGCCAGTAAGGGTTTAAAAAGGATTTTAGCCAGGTAGCATGACTCTAGAGTCTAGAGTGGTGATGTTTTCAAAACTTTTTGTTTAATAAGAAATGAAGAACCTCTCCTATTCCCAAAACATTCAAATACCTGAGGGATGTTTATGGGAACTTTTATTTAACATGCCCCATGATATGTAGCTTGAGACAATCTTGCATTTTTTAAAACAAATATTTTAGTCTTAGACTCTCTCCCTCTGAATGGGGAACAGCACCTCACTGTTGAATTCAGAGTGGTCACAATGCTGAGCTTCTCAAAAGTAAAAGTGTTTTAATCTTCTTGTCAATAAAGATTGGGGCTGGCAGCTTTGTTTCCATTTAGTTTGAATATTCTAATATTTATTGATCAAAATCTTATATCTAGAAGATAAAATACTGTGAAATAACAAGGATGATTTTATACAACCTAAACAAGTATGAAGATATTCTGATCAATTTTAGGCTACTTCCAAGTACACCAAGGCCACCCTGAAGTTTCTATATGTGAGCTTTCTGTACACAATCAGTATTATTTTTAGAAGTTGATCAGTTAGAATTATATTCATTGTGACAAACAAAAACCCAGTAAACACTTAAATATCAGGTTTAATGAAGATTGTTCAAGGCTGAGGCAGCTTCTGTAATATGTCATCAAAGAACCAAGTTCATTTTCTTTCTGTTCCATCAACTTCACCAATTACTTTCATCCTCACAGTTTCATGATGGCTGCTGTATTTCCAGCCATCACATGCCTGTTCCAAACAGGAAGAATGAGAAAAGCAAAGCAATAGGAAGCCCTTTTGGTTTCTAGGGACTTCCACTACATCTGATAGGCCAGAATTGAGCTACCATGACTTGTAAGAGGCTGAGAGTTAAGCATTTCCATTTTCTGGCCTCAGTAGTAGAGGAAAACAAGAGAAGGGTTGGAAAAGGTATTGAAAGAGCCATACTACAGCATCTACTACAGAAGTCATAGAAAACATAGGCAGGTTTCTATTTCTCTGTTTATGTGACTCTTCCCCTTATTTTGGTAATGAAAGGTTAACAAGAATAATTTGGGGTTCTTGTTTATCTACTTGATTACTTAAGGGAGAAAAATGAGAGGATGCAACCTTCTGAGACAGCACCTTTAGGGCACGTGACAGCTCACTATGAATCAGAAGAGAATAGTACCCCTACCTAGCTTGGTACACACACAGAAAAGGGGCATTTGGGAAACAGACAGTAAGACCCTACGGCATTCCATAAGGACTTTTCTTCCTAGGGTATTTCCAGTAGAGATGAGTGAGCATCCCAGGATTCTGAAATCGAGCTTCACTGCTGGCACTCTAGGGATGGTTAAAGACATAACTATTGTCTGTACTTAGTCATTAACAAGTTCTCAAGTTATTCTTGCAGAGAATATGCCATGTGAATATGGTTTTGGGATTGGGAAGATTTGAAAAGGATTCCAGCACCTTATCACTGAAAGGGACTTTAGAAATCATTTATTCCAATTCCTCTTACTTTTATCGAAGGAAACCATAGCCCAGGAAATTAAGTCATTTGCACTTGGATACCCAGATGAGGATCACTTTGGTGTCCTTTTCTACCAGTTGGAAGAAGGAAGGACATTCCTATAACAGGTTTCCATAGCACTATGTGCTTGCCATACGTAACACTTGACTGCAAACATGTGTTTAGCGCTGCTTTTTAGTTTACTGTAGTTTAGTGTCTCCCTTCACCTCTACACTGCAAGTTCATAGGCAGGTTAGGAACAACTTCTGTCTCATTAAATGCAGTATTTGTAGGGCCCAGTACACTTTGGGGAACAGAGAAGGCACTTGATATATTTTTATGGAATAAATAAAACACTAGATGGTTCAAGAGATGCGAGCCAACATTGGATAGAAGTTGTAATTTTTATTTCAAATTACCAGCATCTCTAAGGCGATTGTTATTTAGGTCATCTGCAGAAATTGGGTGAACAGCCAATACTACATTCCTCTAAGAGAACATATTTCTACCTGCGCCATTCCTGAACCCCTCATCACCCACTTTCCCAGGACTAAGGATCATTTAAGCCCCCACTGTGTGTGAATCTGTGAGTGAAGGCAAATAAAGATATTTTCAGTAACATGTTCCACTATCTGGGAAGACATTGGTTACCTGACAGTGATATAAACCCAGTAATTCTTGGTGGGGATTGAACCAAACATATGCTTTTAAGTGAGAGCTAAAGGAAGTGTAACAGTATCTGTCATAATAAATCCCAAGGAATCTTCATTGAGCTGTTTAGAGTGGTATGGAATGTGTAACCAGTTTTCATATTCTCCACCTTGTACCCTATATCCGGCTGGAGTTCAATGATATAAAAACACTTTTAAAAATTTTTGGCATATCTTTAGGATCTGCTGTTTATCTTATGTTTTTACCAGCTTACTTCTGTGAGGTAGTCTCAGGGTTTGTAAGGTTACAGTGATAATTTTCTATCTAATTTTATCCCAAATAGAGTTGCTATTTGGATGGCTGGAGGCTACAGAATGCCCTCAGATTGCCTGGTCAGAAAGGAATGCAAATAGTTGGAAATCTTTCAGTTATTTGTTATCCAAGGTAAGAATGCAGTTTAGAAGGAGAAATCACTTGTTGCTATTTCTAAATCTGTTTATAAATTCTTATGTTTGCTGAAGGATGAGACACCCTAGAATTAGGACTGATATAGATTTTGAAAGCTCAGATGGTAATCTTAAGACCTTTTGAGAGCAGATAAGGCTCTCCCTAGAAGTTAGAAAAGAAGAAGTTCTAATCTTAAAGGTTAGAATTTCTACCACTTAAAGGGATTATTATATAAACTGAATATTAGAATTATATTTTCTGTTAAATTATAGTCTAAACAAATGGCTCTGGATGTTAAGCTGATTGTCCTAACCAAAATATTATCTCACTATCATTCATATTTAAACACTGGTGCATCTCAACCACTGTGTGTTCCCATTTTGCCAAATAATCCTATGCTCTAAAATTATAATTATAATAATATCTCATTGAATTTTGTTGAATTCTGTACCAGTAATTCCTCATCTACTTAGTCCACAAATATGTGACAAATATAAAAAATGGCAAAAAATCTTAATTTATGTGAATTTTTTTTTCTTTCTGTACCCTATTACCTTTCATTGAAGACCAATTTATTGTAAAATTTCTACTGGGATTCATTGTAGTCAAGGACATTTAACTTATCTCATTAATATCATAGGACTTTTCAATGAGGTTTTCATGAACAGGCACTGTAAGATTAACTCTTCTGGCATTAGACCTTTAGGTTGTAAAATACATCAAATTTGCTGTTTCTTTCCTCTGTCCTCCTGCCTCATTTCCAACAATAGACTTCAACTACCACATAATTATTTTAAAACTAATATTATTAAGTTTTCAAAGTGGTGACTCTTGATAAAATATCATAGATGCTTAGATATTGCCAGTTATTGTTGGCCAACTAAGAAATTTGTCTTAGAAGAAAGCAAAGTTTAAAAAGTCAGTATTTAAGTAAAAATACATTCAAATCAAATTCTAACAGTAACAATCTTCACTTTTCCCAGATTTTATCTAAAGGCAAATAACCTCTATGAGGGAAGGATTACATTTACAGGCACACATATGTGTGTGTATACATACGTGTATATATATGTGTGTGTATATATACATCTGTAGACATATATACATGTATATGTATACATACATGTGTACATATACATATATACATATGTAGACATATATATGTATGCCTACAAATGATTGAAAATAATTAAAATACACAATACAAATATAACATATATACAAATATACACATATACATGTATATATGTATACATTATACACACACACAGACAATGTTGCCAGCATTAGCTGTCAATGGTTAAGTGTCTATTCTAATTTATCAAGAGTCACCATTTTGGAAACTTAATATTAATTTTAAAGTAACAATATAGTGGTTGAGAGTAATTAAGAGTAACTTGACCAAGATCACACTGCTAGTAGGTCGCAGAGCTGGGTTTCAATAGACACTGGTCTCTTAATCCGACATTCACTCATTTAACAAATATTTATTAAGCATGTACTATGGGCAGGATATGGTGTGACAGGATAAATAAGCAAATAAATTAAGACAGAATTTCCTCTTTCAAGGAAGTCATTGCTAATTTCAAAATAATGTGGAAGGGTCTCAACAGAACATTCATGGGATATCACAGAGAACCATGCTATATATGTGAAAGAAGAGTGGTTTTTCTAATTGTTTTATGAAAAATGCCCTTTCTTCAGAAGAAAATAAGTAACTGAAGCCTTCCAGAAATGTAGGACTGGAAAATATCTAGTTCCTTGATTCTCTTGATTCAAACTTATTTTCATTTGAAGAAATAGTTTCAACTTCTATTTTAGATTTAGGAGCTACATCTACAGGTTTGTTAGCTGGGTATATTTTGTGATGCAGAGGTTTGGGATATAATTGATCCCATTACCTAAGTACTGAAAATAGTACCCAGTAGTTAGTTTTTCAACACTTTTGCCCTCTCCTTTCTAGTAGTCTGGAGTGTCCATTGTTGCCATCTTTATGTCCATTAGTATCCAGTGTTTAGATCCTACTGGTAAGTGAGAACATGTGGTATTGGGTTTTCTTTTCCTTCATTAATTTGCTTGGGTAATGGCTTCCAGCTGTATCTGTGTTGTTGCCAAGGACATAATTTTGTTCTGTTTTATGACTGCATAGTATTCCATGGCATGTATGTACCACATTTCATTATCCAATCTATCCTTGCAACTAAAACAAAAATTGACAAGTGAGACCTAATTAAACTAAAGAGGTTCTGTACAGCAAAAGAAACTATCAACAGAGTAAACACACAACCTACAGAATAGGATAAAATATTCACAAAGGTCTAATATACAGAATCTATGAGGAACTTAAACAATCCAACGAGCAAAAACAAATAACCCCATTCAGAAGTGGGCAAAAGATATGAACAGACACTTCTCAAAAGCAGATATACAAGTGGCCAACACGCATATGAAAAAATGCTCAACATCACTAATCATCAGAGAAATACAAATCAAGGCCACAATAAGATACTATCTCACACCAGTCAGACTGGCTATTATTATTATTATTATTTTTTGAGACGGAGTTTCACTCTTGTCACCCAGGCTGCAGTGCAATGGTGCGATCTCCGCTCACTGCAACCTCTCTCTCCTGGGTCCAAGTGATTCTCCTGCCTCAGCCTCCCGAATAACTGGGATTACAGGTGCCCACCACCATGCCTGGCTAATTTTTTTTTTTTTTTTTTTTGTAGTTTTTCAGTAGAGATGGGGTTTTGCCATGTTTGCCAGACTGGTCTTAGCCCCTGGCCTCAAGTGATCCGCCTGCCTCAGCCTCCCAAAATCCTGGAGTTACAAGCATGAGCCGTCATGCCTGACCTCAGACTGGCTATTATTAAAAAAAAAACAACTGATGCTGGTGAGGCTATGGAAAAAAGGGGACACTTATACACTGCTGGTGGCAATGTGAATTAGTTCAGTCACAATGGAAAGCAGTTTGGAGATTTCTCAAAGAACTTAAAACAGAACTGCCATTTGACCCAGCAATTCCATCACTCAAAGGAAAATAAATTGTTCTACCAAAAAGACATATGCACTCATATGTTCATCACAGTGCTATTTACAATAGCGAAGGCATGGAATCAGTCAAGGTGCCCATCAAATTCATTTTCTTTGAGTACATCAATGGCTCTGTCTTAGGGACTGTGTTAATAGACAGTATGTGGACCAGCAAAATACCTGTACCACCAGTGCTAGCACATTCCATTTTTACTTCCCTAAAAAGCTAATAAGGTAGGAGAAAAACATCTAACCCACCAGATCAGTTTCAGTGTTAACAAAGCTAAGACTCAAAGTGTAAAATGGGAAAGCTCTGCCCACACCATGAATTGTGGTATTTACTCATAAACCGAAACTGGTAATTAGGTTACAGATAATTAAACTGTATTACAATCTCGCAGTGAACATTTTCTTTCTTTTTTTCTGTTTGTTAGTTTATTGCTGATGCATTGTGGGGAACCCTTAGAAAGACTCTGATAATAATGCCATCACGTTATCCTTCCCAGATTAATTGCATTATCACCAACTGAAATTATCTTTTTGCTTTGGTTGTTGTTATTTGTCTTCCCCAGTTAGGATATAAACACTATGAGATCAGGGAGCTTATCGATCTCATTTAGCCCTACTGACGTTCCTTAACTTATGATGGTATTGTGTCCTGATAAACCCATCATAAGTTAGAAAATATAATCTAAATTGGAAATGTACTTAATATACCTAACCTATAGAACATCAGAACTTAGCCTAGCCTATCTTAAATGTGCTCAGACACTTATACAAGCCTGCAACTGGGAAAAATAATCTAACACAAAGCCTATGTTATAATAAAGTGTTTGATATCTCATGCAATTTATTGAATACTATACTGAAAGTGAAAAACAGGATGGCTCTCCAATTTATGAAGGTTAGACTGGCAATTTTTTGACTTTCCGAGTACCATCAGAAAGTCAAAAAATTATAAGTCTAACCATCATAAGTTGGAGACTGTCTGTGTATAATCCATATGTTAAATGTTGATAGGTGTTTCAAATATCTATTGCTGTATAAGAAACATGCCAGAACACAATGGCTTAAAAACAATCTGGACTGAACAGTTCTTTTGCTCCACATGGTATCTACTGAAGCTGAAATGTCTAAGATTGCTTCTTCACTCACGTCCAGAACCTCAGCTGGGATGACTGGAATATCCCAGATATGGTCAGGCCTGTTTCTGTCCCTCTTTCCACATAGCTAGCTTGGGCTTTCTCATAGTGAGATGGGCTCAGGGTATTTGAACTTCTTATCCTGCATCATTCTTCCAAGATAGAGAAAGCAGAAGCTGCCAGTCTTTCTAAAGGCTTGACCTAGAATTAGCAGAGTCATAGTCCAGTATTCTATTGATCTAAACAAGTCACAGGGCCAGGCCAGAGTCAAGGGGGTAGATTCACTCTCTTGGTGTGAGGAGTAACATGCATATCAACAAGGAAGGAAGCTATTAATGGTGGCTCTCTTTGGAGATTATATGCCACAATAATGAGGTGGTTCTTCTCGAACTGCCTGCCTGTCTGTCTTAAAAATGCTGTAACTCTGTCCCAGTGTGTGCCAAGCAGAGATGATGAACAAAGCAGTGTGTGAAGTAGGCTGCTATTGCACCCTCCTGGCGCCTAACTTGATGTGGCTGACATATTGACATTACTTTATTGCTTTGGAGTGGCAACAGCTCCAGCTAAGCCACCACTGCCAGACACTTGCCCATCTGTCCTAAAATATGACTAATTATCATTATAATGATTCTTTAACTTTATTAAACTTCTGTCTTCTGCAAAATAAAATGAGATTCATGAAGACTTTTTCATTAATCATCACAGCATCCCTGCTGAGAGCTTGAAAGAGGTAGGTGTGTTCTTATTTTAGAAACGAAGAAGGTGCAACAAAATGAAGCTCTAGGAAGGTTAACCAATATCACAAAGCTGGTTTGCTGGAATGAAGAAAAGAGGCAATAAGTGTGTGTATGAGAGAGAGAGAGTCGTGTGTGTGTGTGTGTGTCAGAGAGAGAGAGAGAGAGAGAGAGAATTTTTCTGGGAAAAAAGGAAGGAAGGTGATCAATTTTTTTTTTCTTTTCCATTTCAGTGTTACATGGCAATCATTTAAATGTCTCAACAAACTAAAAGTTTCCAGAAGCAACAAACTTCTGGTATAATCAGAGGCTATGAGCTGTTCCCTAAGAAAAATATTGCAAAGAGATTTAACCTCTATCAGAATCGAATTTGTTTTCCTTCTTCTAGCTATGTGTGCTTTGACAAGACCCTGACCCTCATGCATTCACAGGCATAAGTTTCAAAGCTTCATTATATAGGTTAAGTGAAAAGACATGTAGCACATGTGTATAACAAGTTGTTCATAATAGGTACCCAATAAATAGCAATAGTTGTTATCATAAGTTTTGTGATCTTAGGAATTTTAACATGCTAGTTGAAACGAAAAAGATAAAGCCTTCTTTATTTGTACCTTGTGACTCAGAAATAGCAGCATTAATTAATAGTTAACTGATTGGCACAATAGGGTGACTGTAGTCAATAATAATTTAATTGTACACTTTAAAGCAACTTAAATAGTTTAATTGGATTGTTTGGAACTGAAAGGATAAATGCCCAAGGGAATGGATAACCCATTCTCCATGATATGCTTATTTCATATTGCATTCCTGTATCAAAACATCTTATGTATCCCATAAATATATATACCTATGTATAGATGTATAGGTATATATCACAAAAATTAAAAATAAATGTATAGGTGTATATCACAAAAATTTTTTTAAAAATGTTATTAACTGCAGCTGAGTTCTTACATTAAGATCTAGCCTGTGTGAATAAGTAAGTTAATGTCTGTGGGCATTCGTATACTCATCTGTAAGGCAACAGAGCAGATAGTCTCTTAAGAATTTTTGCTTCGACATCTGAGTTGTATGGAAATAGAGAAAGCCATCATTTGTGACCATTTGCCCTCTAGTGGCAAGAACCAGGGAAAATTATTCCCACCGAGAAAAAGTTTCACGTCTGTATCCCCACCAAAGCCTGATACATTGATAAACGCTTAGATTTGCTTCAATATTGTGTTAGTTATGTTTGTCTGTGTAAAAATTATTCCCCAAATTAGCAACTTAAACATTTATACAGTTTCTGAGGGTCAGGAATTTGTGAGCAGCTCAGCTGGGAGCTTGCAGCTCAAGGTCTCCCAGGAGGCTGCAATTAGGTAGCGCTGCAGTCATCAGACAGCTTGACTAAACTACATGAGCTGCCTCCAAGCTCTCTCACGCGGCTGTTGACAGGTTTCAGTTCCTTACCACAGGGACCTCTCCACAGGGCTGCTCACAACACGACAGCTGGCTTTCCTCAGAATGAGTGATCCCAGAGAGACAGAGAGAGAGTAAGAGCTAGAGAGAGAATGCAATGAAGATGTAAGTACAATGTCTTTTATAAACTAATTTCAAAAGTTATTTACTGTGGATGAATGAACTAGCCTTACAAGGATTCAAGATGAATATATCTAAAAACAATATATTCTACATAAAAAGCAAGTTTCATAAGTACATGCACATAATAATTTTGTATATATAATATACATATACATTATATGAATGTAACTAATATAAAATAGTTATATAATAATATACATATTAAGTATTATGTACAATATGTTATATAGAATATGTAAAGCCTACTTTATCTTGTTTAAAAATTGTATGTGTGTATGTGTGCGCGTAGTAGCCATAAAAACAAAAATATGCATGGAAATTATAAATACCAAACTAAATGTAAGTGGTCACTTGGGACTTTTGATATAACTCTTCAGAAAAAGAAGCTCTTCTTCTGTTGAGAATGTACATCCTAGAACTGCCGATAGACACAGAAGGGGGACAGAGAGAAAGAGTGAGAGAACACGCCAGTGATTGAGAGAGGGCATGACTGTCTTGATGACACTGGTGCATTCCTCCAGGTGATAGGACTATACGTCCTCTTTTTTACTTAAGTTACTTTGAGTTTCTATGACTTGCTGTCAAAGGAGTCTTGAGAAGTATAGTTTTATGCAACTATTTAGTCATACTGAAATCATAATTGTAGAAGGTGGCATATGCTTATTTATTAAAGGTGAAGAGTTCTTCCATCCCCTCTGCCTCCCCTGGGCAACTCTAAGAGCAGGGCACTCTAGTGCTTATAAGATCAGATTGAGGCTTCTGAGACACTCCTCTCATGTTGCGTTATGACAAGGCCCCCTAAACGGGTAGCCTGATCCTCTAGGGACTCTATGGAAGAGTGCTATTATGTCTATGCAAACGTGTGCTCTTCTGGGGAAAGAGTCTGTATTTCATCACATAGTAAAGGGAACGGTAAACAAAAAGAGGTTAAAATCACTGTTGGATGATAAAAAGTCTTATGTTAAAGCCTGCATTTACACCTCCCAGTGTCAGGTAGCTAGACTTTTTAATTAGAGAATTTGAAACAATGAAGAAGCAAGGCCACCATCTTATTAACATTATGAAATCACTTTTAAAAATATAAATCTATTAAATGTTTAAAATATTTCACTTAAAGTGTTCATTTTATTATGGGCCATCTGCAGTTACTGCCATCTAAAGGATGGGAAAGGCATGTAGCTTCAACAAATGACTAAAGATTTGCTTTCCAGAAAAGTTCAAATGTTCTTTCAGTGTTATGTTTACAAATACAAGACTGTCATTTGCTTTTTATATTAGCATTAAATAATAATTCTCAGTAGTATCAATACATTTCACATGCCACTGATTAAATCCTGAATATTCATGCATGCATTAAAAAGCCTTCTGTTGCTATGGTGGAACCTAATATCATGGAATGTATTCCAGCTTTCCTTTAGGGGGAAGAATGTTCTAACTGAAAATTATATCAAAGTTGGTCCTTATCAATGAAAATAATCACAAAGAGAAAGAGGGAAGATTGCCTGTAAATTATAGGAGAGGCTAGATTCCCAATGAAAATATGAACCTTTTATTGGCTTGGGGCCTGAAGAGACTAATATTCAAGTAGTAATGAGTGTCTTTCAACTCAAAGGGTCCACTGTATGTACAAATCCCAATGTTTTTTCAGGTCATGAGGCAACAGAATTCCACAATGATATGGTTGAGGAAAATGGAGAACTGTCCACTGAGGAGCCCAGCATAATAATGAACAACTATCTGGAATCTTTGGCTTTGGTACCAAGCTAATACTGCCCTAGGTAGGTTAAATTAAAAAAAAAAAAAGTGGAAAATAACTTTGCTTTCATGGCATGCTTGGTTAGGCACTTACTGGCCCTTTAAAGTAGAATAACAGCAACTCAGAACACCTTTAGGCCAGAGTGTCTTATCCTTGGCACTGTTGATATTTTGGGTTCAATAATTCTTTGCTTTTGGGGGGCTGCAAATTCTCAGGGCCTATTACACTACTATGAAGTGAGAGTGGCACCACCCCTCCAAGTGATTCTGAGGCTGGTTAAAGTTTGAGGAACAGTAATCTAACCCAACTTTCTCATTTTACAATAAAAGAAACCAGTTGGTTAAGCCTTATCTCAGATTAAATGTCTGGTTAGAGTCAAAACGGTACATTATATCTTATTCTCCACAGAATTTGCTAAGTGTGGCCTTGGAGAAAGAGGTGGGTATCCTGCAAAGATATTTCACCCAGGCACCACCAACTACATGAAACATCCTGCTGCAAAGCAGAAAGCATTTCAAGACTTACTGAATATGTTTCATAAATCTGGTCTCTCTCCTAGATTCCCAGGGTTCTTGGGTTACATGCAGAACAATTCACTTTTATCAACACTTTATTTTTCTAAAGATAGGTTAATATTATAAAAATTTTATGACTGATTATGTATAATCAGTTTACAGCCAGAGTACTTTTTTTGTGTGTGCTTGATTAGATACCTATTTCATCATGAAATAGGCTTACTTTTACAGCCACAGGTATTATTACCGTTATTGATGTTGCTAGATATATTGATTTAGAATTTTAAACTTTTCCATAAAGTTGACTGGAATGAAAAGCAGCTAATATATGCTAGAAAATAAAAATGTGACTATGCAGCCATAAAAAAGAATGAGATCATGACTTTTGAGGGAACATGGATGGAGCTGGAGGCTCCATCCTCCAGCTCCATCCATTTTTCTGTTCCTGCATTAGCAAACTAACACAGCAACAGAAAACCAAATACCGCATTTCTCCCTTATAAGTGGGAGCTAAATAATGAGAACTCATAGATATAAAGAGGGGAACAACAGACACTGGGGCCTACTTGAGGGTGGAGAGTTGGAGGAGAGAAGCAGAAAAAATAATTATATTGGGTACTAGGTTTAGTATCTGGGTGATGAAATAATCTGTACAAAAAACCCCTGTGACACGAGTTTAGCTATATAACAAGCCGGCATATGTACCCCTAAACCTAAAATAAGATTTAAAAAAAGAAAAGAAAAATGTGTCAACCTTATGTATTTGAGAAATCCTATCTAGATTATTTAAAAAAGAAAATAAAGTTAGCAAGAAAGTAGATTGCTCTGCAAAATTAATTTTTATCTCTGATAAATGAGTGTAGAAATGTTAAATAAAAATAAACCACATTTATTTGCCACTTTCCTGTTTGCTTTAATAAGAGATAATGCACTCTCCAAAGACATTGTTAAATCTCATCCTTACTCTTTCTTTCCCCTCTATCCTCTGGTTACTGTGAGAATTAAGGTCTTTAATTCCAAAGGACAGTTCTTGTGAGGCCAATTTGTGCTGGGTAAGAACAGGTGGACCACATTTCCCACAGGAAGATGATGGTGGCTGCATGTGGGTCTAGATTGCCTAAGAAGCCAAAGGGGAGAGAAGTCACAATCAAAAAGGGCCTGCCTGTAATCCCAGGACTCTGGGAAGCCGAGGTGGGTGCATCATCTGAGTTCAGGAGTTCAAGACCAGCCTGGCCAACATGGCAAAACCCCATCTCTACGAAAAATGCAAAAATTAGCCAGGCGTGGTGGCGGGCGCCTGTAATCCAGCTTCTCGGGAGGGTGAGGCAGGAGAATTGCCTGAACCCGGGAGGCAGAGCTTGCAGTGAGCTGAGATTGCACCACTGCCCTCCGGTGTTGGCAACAGAGTGAGACTCTGTCTCCAAAAGGAAAAAAAAGGGCCTGCCTGTGGCTGTGACCCAAGGACTTTCCAATCTAGATTCTAGATTTGTGCCAAGAAACCCTTTAGAGACGTCCGTTTTTCTTTTTCCTTTTAGTATCATTTAAGTACATATTATATTTATTTATTTACATATTTATGTCCAGATTTCCAAGGATGTTAAAGAAAAATGATGTATATTGTGATTGATTTACAACTGTATTGCTATTTAATTGCCATACTTTGAAATGTCTCTATATTGAGAGGTAACATAGTCAACATACAGATGACCGTCTTTTCATGCAGAAACACACACAGACAGTCGTATGTAAATAGGATCATATTATACATGCCATTTTATCATGGACATCTTCTTTTGTCTTTTTGCCTAGTTTCATCTTCTTTTCTAATCACCTTAATCTCTAAGTTAGCCAGTCTTAAAAGCTTAATGTGTATCCATCCCAATTTTTTATTGTACAATCACATACAAACTCATATATTCATATATTTATGTTCAGCACATAGAATATAACCAAGTATTTAGAACAGTGTCTTGAACGTTATAGGTGCTCAATAAATATTTGTTGAATAAATGAATGGTTTGTCTTAGAAAAATGAGATCATATTATATATACGTGTGTGTATATGTATATGTATGTTTATATTATGTATCTGGCTTTTATTGCTCAATATTCTATGTATTTTTAATATAGATTTAATTAATTCTTATAAATGGTTGTATAATAGCCCATGGTTATGAAAGTAACATCAATTTATTTAACTAGATCCCTAATTGATAGTTCAAATGCTTTTACTTTTTGCCAGTATAAACAATAATAGCTAACACCTATTGAGTGTTTACCATGTGCTAATTTTTTTTTTTTTTTTTTTTTGAGACGGAGTGTTGCTCTGTCACCCAGGCTGGAGTGCAGTGGCGCGCGATCTCGGCTCACTGCAAGCTCCGCCTCCCGGGTTCCCGCCATTCTCCTGCCTCAGCCTCCCGAGTAGCTGCGACTACAGGCGCCGTCACCTCGCCTGGCTAGTTTTTTTTTTTTTTTGTATTTTTAGTAGAGACGGGTTTCACCGTGTTAGCCAGGATGATCTCGATCTCCTGACCTCGTGATCCGCCCGCCTCGGCCTCCCAAAGTGCTGGGATTACAGGCTTGAGCCACCGCGCCCGGCCTTTTTTTTTTTTTTTTTTTTTTTTTTTTTTTTGCACTTTACATGTATTAAGCTCTTGAGGGTTTAGGTTATTCTCCCCATTTTGAAAAACTGAGCAGGAGTATGTAAGAAACTTGCGGCAGGCTATATAGCCAATACGTGGTAAACTAGTCAGTATGGCTCCAAAGTATATTTCACTAAACTACTTTTATAGAAGGTAATAAGCAACACTATTGTACAAACATTCTAATGAATGGTCTTTTATTTCTATTCAATAGTTTATCTGGTGTGGAATTACTGCAGAACCATATGTGTATATTTTATATTGCTAAATTGCTCTGCAAAAAGGCAGTAACAGTTTATATTTGCACTAGCCGTGTATGAGAGTATTATTTCCTCTAGCAGTATTATTTTTAAAAATGTATGTTTATTATTTCTTTTTTTTCAATCTGGTGGGTGAGAAGTGATATTTCATTGTTAAGTCTGTATACTTGTTGACAGTAGTGAGGTTGAACATCATATGTTTGTCAATCATTTGGATATGCTCTACTATAAACTGTTGTATTAATTAGGGCTCTCCAGAGAAACAAAATGTATTAGGGCTCCCCAGAGAAACAAAACCTGTGTGTGTATGTAATTTTTTTTTATTTATTTAAAAAAATTGGCTCACATGTTTATGTTTATGGAGACTGGCAAGTCCAAAATCTGCAGGGTAGGCTGTCAGGTTGGAGACTCAAAGACGAGACAATACTACAATCCAAGACCAAGGGACTTCTGCTGCAGAATTCTTCTTTCTCAGGAGAGGTCAATGTGTTTTCTCTATTCAGGTCTTCAACTGATTGGATGAGGACCACCCACAGTATAGAGGACAATCTGCCTTACTCAAAGTTCACTGATTTAAACGTTAATCTCATCTAAAAGTACTCTCACAGAAACATCCATAATATTGTAGGACCAAATATTGGGACAACATTACCCAGTCAAGTTTACACTTACAATTAACCATCATAAATATCTACTAATATATTTTCCGTTTTTCTTTTTTTCCCCTTTTTTTTGAGATGGAGTCTTGCTCTGTCACCCAGGCTGGAATGTAGTGGCATGATCTCGGCTCACTGCAACCTCTACCTCTTGGATTCAAGCGATTCTCCTGCCTCAGCCTCCTTAGTAGCTGGGACTACAGTTATGTGCCACCATGCCCGGCTAATTTTTTGTATTTTTAGTGGAGATGGGGTTTCACCATGTTAGCCAGAATGGCCTCAATCTCCTGACCTCGTGATCCGCCTGCCTTGGCCTCCCAAAGTGCTGGGATTACAGGCATGAGCCACCGCTCTCGGCCTTTCCTTATTTTTCAATGGAATTGCTTACATCTTTTTATCACCTTGAATATTATTGTAATCAACCATTAAATGTTTTGTGAATATTTTGCCCCATCTCTCTTATATCCTTTATTTTTCGTATCCTATTTCTCATCATTTTAAATTTTAAATTATTATTTTGAATACTTTATAATCAGTGAATCACTGAAAATGAGATGAAAATTTGGACACTATCATTTTGATAATCACTTTTGAGTTTATAGTCTTTTAAGGTGATTTTAGGAGATTTTTCAATATTTAGTTTCAATATGTATTCAATAAATATTTACAGTATTTAGTTATTATTCAATATTTATTTAAAATTAAATTGTTCTTTCAATTCTAATGAATTTTTGGAAGATGTTGAAGTTAGATCTGCTCTTTTCCAAAGTAAGGAATCTAGAGCAAATAGTTCCCACATGTGGAAACTATTGTTTAGAGGTTTTAAAAGTTTAAACCATTCATATGTAATATTGTGGTTATAATGTTTAATTCTTAGAAGAACTAGTCGAATTAATTTCCGAATTTATTTATTCCATACCATGTTTATTTTAAAATTTTTCTTCAAAACTGCTTAACACATAGTCTAACCAAATTGTTGAAACATTGTCCTCATTCAATTTGACTGTCAATTTTAATTTTTAGTAGTATACATATGTGCCATTCCTGCTTGTCAAGCCAAAATATGAAAATTCAGTTAATGAGTAACAGTATTGAAGCATCAGAGTCTGTTTTAAAACTGAAAAAAAATTGGCCGGGCGCGGTGGCTCAAGCCTGTAATCCCAGCACTTTGGGAGGGCGAGATGGGCGGATCACGAGGTCAGGAGATCGAGACCATCCTGGCTAACATGGTGAAACCCCGTCTCTACTAAAAAATACAAAAAAAACTAGCCGGGCGAGGTGGCGGGCGCCTGTAGTCCCAGCTACTCGGGAGGCTGAGGCAGCAGAATGGCGTAAACCCGGGAGGCGGAGCTTGCAGTGAGCTGAGATCCAGCCACTGCACTCCAGCCTGGGAGACAGAGCGAAACTCCGCCTCAAAAAAAAAAAAAAAAAAAAAAAAACTGAAAAAAAATGTATGTGTACTAAGGAAAAGCTTCAGCCTCTCAGTCTTATGCAATTATTTTTCTATTCATTTAATTTTTATACATTACTTCTTATAACTACTAGCATCAAATTAATACCTTGCTATATTTTTATCTCATATTATCACAGAGGAAAAAGTACTGTATAATTATATATACTCTTCAGTATATGATTATTAGTAATTACAATATTTTTAAATTAGTGATTTTTGTTGCAGGATTTATTTTTTAGTAAAAGTTTTTATATCCTATATGTAAGATAACTCCCTGTTCCTGTGATATAACTTGTATTAGATTATTGGCTTCTGGAAGGCAAGTAACAGACTTTTAAAAAAAATTCACTTAACTTCCAATCATATATTGTTTTTATATTGTATATTCAGTTGGTTGACAACGTGAGGGCTTTTGAATTAGGCAAGGGAAAGAATCATTTAATATTGAAATAACTTATTGCAGGAGCCTGATGAATCTTTTCCTTTGGAAAGCAGACAGGACAGTTTTAGTGTGGTGTCATCTATAATAGGAGGTCTAGAAGACCTTAGAGAATCTTAGAACTCAATTATTATCTATGTTTTTACACCCCTTTCAGTAATGATTTGGAAAAAAAATGTAAAAATTTCAAAAAGGGAAAGATGAACCCTGAGCTCTGCATAGTATGGTAATTAAAAGGTTGGGTTTTACAAACAGACTCAATATTGACAAGAAAAGGATGGGTGGGTTTTCATTTTCCCATCTCCATCATATTCTCAATATTTCTCAAATAAGAGCAATACTAAGATTAAAAATATATATGTAAATGGGAATAAAAGCCTATGTAGAAAATTTTGCTAGAAAATAAAGGGCTTTTAACACAAATATTACTTCTAGACTATTCCCTCCCCTTCACCCCTATCAGCCCTCTTTCTAACACTTTTGAAGCTCCTAATGAATAGTAGCCTCCTGAAGCTGCTAGGTCAAACTGCCTGGACTTGAAGACGGGCCTTTCACTTACTAGTGATTGAGTTACTTAAAATAAGGATGATAAAAACCTGCTTCATGAGGTGTACTCTTCACTTTATAACTTTAACCTGTTGCTATTTGTTCTATTTTAGGGATTTATCATTATTTTTTTGAGGAAATTAAAAGAACAGAGATAAAATCCCTGTCATTTATAAAACGCACAGGATAAAAGCAAAAAACCTTTGCTCTGTCGTTTGGGTTCTTCTGTCCATATGTAACAATCTGTTTCATACGTGGATCTCATATATGAAAACCTAAATTTTTGTATAAGATACACGAGAGTGGATTTATCAGACAAACGTGTATTTCACTAATGCAAGGAATTTAACCTATCAAAGACTTTCCCTATTTGCTGCAGAAAATTTTAGAAATGCAAGCAATAAAATCAATAATTTTAAAAAATCTTGTCTTTGGCATGTCAAAGAACTTTTATACTTCTAAAAGTGTAGTTATTTGTAGTCAGTGATGAACCTCTCTACACACCTTAGCCCTATGCAATGTTGGGGGTAGAAAACGAGTAGAGATTTTGAGAAATCTTAGGCTAGTTGAAATACTTCTGAAACGTCAGAATGTTGAATTACCATCCCTCTGACTTAGAAAGAGAAATACCAACACTCGGGAAGATGACCATCAGAAACAACTTTGGAAAGTTTAATTTGGTCATTGTTTTTAAAATTAGAAATAATGTAAATAAAGTACTGCAACAAAGCATTCTCACAATAAATAGTAGCTATTCCTGTCACTTCTTACAGCGGAGGCCCAATATACATTGTATTCTCATATTTGTACTTCCTCCCAACATCTAGCGCATATTTGGCCAACATATAAATTTTTATCGAAAGAATGAATGACATCAATGACAGGCTGGTCGCACTCCGGTGGTCCAGGTTAGCCCGTGAGGCCACGAGGAAACTGCGGATAACACAGTGTCCAATTTGCCTATACCGCCTGCTAAACTACAAGTCCCAGTACGCAAACGCCATGGTTGCAGTGCATACTGGGAGAAAGTCTCCAGCTCTTCATTGGCCACGTAGGAGAACCTCCGGTGTGTGTAAAAGCGCGGGCTTTAACGCACGTACGCACGGAAAACTGCGCAGATCTCCTCGTCTGAGTTCCGCGGAACTCATTTTGAGTGTAGGCATTTTAGCCGGTAGGATTTAAGAACAGTTTCATTTCCGGCGTCACCGGAAGCAGCTTGAAAATGGCGTCTCCCTCTTTAGAGCGGCGAGAAAAAGGGGCTGGAAAAAGTGAATTTCGTAACCAGAAGACAAAGCCGGAGAACCAAGGTGATGTTATGTGGGAACCGAAGGCTGGGGTTTGTGGACGTTGAGTTGCGATGTTTTTTTTTCTCTTTGCTTGTGGACTTATAAAACCACCTGGAGCCTGTACTGTGTATTTAAGTACCACAATAATCGCTGATAAGATTGTTGGCTGGGCCCACAGGAACGACTGGCCGATATGGTGTCACCCACGTGTTCCTAATTCATTCCTTTTGCTAAAGGGTCCCCAAAGCGAAGCCGTTGCTGAATACGTCTTCTGTAAAAGATTGAGTATTAAGAAAATGCCGAGGGCGCCGCGGAACCCTGTAGCCTGCAGGGGACTGAAAGTCATTGACGGAATGAGGAATAGGGTGAGGTGGGAGCAGGTAGTTCTGATATACAGGAGTCGACCCTGATAATGGGGTGAGATATGGGGAAAGGAGCTATCTGACATGTCCTTAGCTCTAGTTTGTCAGTAAAGACAGTTTGAAAGATTTATCAATTCCTGTTTGTCAGATTGCTAAAATACTAGACGACACAGCCCTTACTCTTTAGGTTGTGCTACCTTTTAATTGTTAACTCCTGCGTTGTGGTCTGGTTTTACCCGTTTTCTTCAGTATGAATGACAGAGAAGTCAGAAATAGCCTGGGGATCTGTTCAACCAGGCTCATAGGAAGTGTTAAAAACATTGAACTCTCAATTTAGATGCATTGGGAAAGTTTTCAAGGTTTCTTCGTTGTTGCTCATTAAATGATTATGTAACGTACATAGCAGAGGATACAACTTATATACAGTTTAATAAAACCATGCAAGAAACTAGCATTCAGACTGTTAAGTAAAATAGAGCATTACCATACCCCTCAAACCCTTACGTGCACTTCTCAGATCATATTCTCTTTTCATGTCACAAGTAACCACTCTGAATTGCGTTGCATTCCGTTCCTCTTCTTGTAGTCACGAAGTGGCTTAATTTTGCCTCTTTTTAAATTTTATATACATGAAAGTGGACCGTATGCATTTTTCTGTGTCTTAGATTTAGCTTTGTTTTTCAAACAGGGTGATACTTGTAGGTGTAGTTTTAGTCTTTTCACTGTTATGTGGTGTTTCCTTGTATGACTATACCCCAATTTTTTTTTTTCATTTTACAATCGGTGGACATTTGGATTGTTCCTATTGCTTGCAATTATAAACAGTACTGCTAAAACATCTTTGTACATGTCTTCTGGTTAACATGTTCAAGGGTTTCTTTAGGTTGTGAACATAGGATTGGAATTACTGAAGTGTAGGGTGTGTGTAAGTAATGCTAACTTTTTTCCAAAGTGCTAGTGTCAGTTTTGTTCCCACTAGCAGTGGACGAAAGTTCTCATTGCCTTACATTCATATGAATACATGATGTTACCTGAATTTTGAATTTCTGTCATTTTGGTAGGTATGAAATGGGATCTGGTTGCAGTTTTAATTTGCATTTTTCTGATCACCTATGAGGTTGCGTATCTTTTCACATGTTTTGGGCCTTCCTTAATTGTGAAACTCCTGTGTATTTCTTTTGTCAATTTTTTTTCTGAGATTGTAGTGGGGACTTTGAAAAAATTGATCCGTAGCCTTTGAAGTGTTTAAATTGGATAGGGACTTGGTCAGGGAAGCATTGCAAGTAACCAGTTGCAGTGACTCACGCCTGTAATCCTAGCACTTTGGCAAGCTGAGGAGGGGGGATTGCTTGAGCCCAGGAGATGCGCCTGGGCAACATGGCAAAACCCTTTCCCTACCAAAAAAAAAAAAAAAAAATTAGCCAGACATTATGGCACATGCCTGTAGTACCAGCTACTTGCGAGGCTGAGGCAAGAGAATAGATCGCTTGAGTCCAGGAGGTCCAGGCTGCAGTGAGCTGGGATGGAGCCACTGCACCCCAGCCTGGGTGACAGAGCGAGGCCCTGTCTTAAAAAAAAAAAAATGTATATAATACATAAGTAATCACTTTTGTGGAATTTGTGTTCTTTAAAGGACATTGGAGAATCCTTAGACTAGCCAATTGTCTGTCATTTGAACCAGAAATAGAAATAGAAAAGTGGATGTGAGTATAAGCAGAAAGTTTACCTGAGGTTGATAACATAGGGTAATGCCCTGCTTTTCAAATTTTACTGTGCTTAAGAGTCTCTTGTTGAGCATGGTAAAACACAGACTTCTGTCCCTTGTCGAAGAGATTCTGATTCAGTAGGTCTGGAGTGGGGCCCAATAATTGCATTTCTGACAGACTTAACAGTTTATACTGATACTGAAAGTCTATGGAGCATACCTTTTAGTATAACTGAATTAGAGTATAGCTGTTGAATTTAAGGAGTTCTTAAAATTCAGTACCAAGTTTTTTAAATACATGATTCAGAAGATAATTTATGGCCCTTAGGCATTTTCTTGTAGTGAAAGGAGTCCCAGGCTGAGTCAGCTTTGTGTTCCCTTAGGCAAGTCACTTAGCCTTTTTAGACTATCTTCTATAAATTGAGAATAATACAGATTCGACCTTTTATACTTATGAAACGCATGTGGAAATAAGGCACTCAAAACGCTTAGGAAAATCTAGAATTACTCGAGATTATTAACTGAAAGATAAACTAGAATCCTCTTTCAGAAGTTGTATACAAACACATACACCCAGGTTCCATACACTCCAGGAAAGTCAGAAAGGTTAATTGTATTTAAAATACTAAACAAAATGGCATTGAGATCTTCAGTTTTATGGTAGTGTAATGCAGTACACGTTTCTGGAGTGCTCACTGTCTGTCTGGCATATGCCAATTGGCATGAAGAGGGATTCTGCTCTTAAGGAACTTTGTCTTATGAGGCAACTGAAGTGTGTACAGATAATTTTAATACAGTGAATTGATAATGACAGAGGAATGTTCTTCGACTCTTGAATAATATAAAAAGCGGGGAAAAGGAAATGCAAGAAGTACTGGAAGGCTTATGAGTATGTGCATAGGATGTTCATAAAGTGTCCAAAAGACAGTTAAAATGTGATGTGTCAATTTTTTCCTTTCTGTAGATGAATCAGAACTCCTTACTGTTCCCGATGGCTGGAAGGAACCAGCTTTTTCCAAAGAGGACAATCCCAGAGGACTTTTGGAGGAGAGCAGTTTCTCAACTTTGTTCCCAAAATACAGAGAAGCTTACTTGAAAGAGTGTTGGCCATTGGTGCAGAAAGCCTTGAATGAACATGTATGTGTATCTTATAATAATACATTTATTTGAGACTTTGCTCTTGCTTATGCCTTTAAGTGTATGTATGCTGATGCATTTTTTTTTTAATGGTGCTAACATAGCAATGGTGCTGGTTACTTTGGTTCCTTTGGTATTTTAAACTATTTAGGTACATTTTCTTCTTACCTAATGTTCATTTGTTTTAAATTTTACGAGTAATAAATTACTTTGAAAAATTTGCATACCTTTAATATTTTAGGAGCTTCACAACTGTCTGAAACTCACCTGTGAAGTCTCAATTTCAGAATGCCTGCTCCAGGCCATGAGAGTTGTCATGTATCTGTCCCAGTCTGAGCTGAGTCATGTTTCTAAATGGATTACTTTTCATCTTAAATGGAAGATGTGGATGTATCCAACTTTTCCTTGTTTATGCTGATGCTATGCCCCTAGATAACTGTTTTTTTTTTTTTTTTTTTCCCAAACTGGGTATTGAAACCCATTAGTGTATTGAGAAGTCAATTTAATGGCTATAAGGAGCCTTTAGAAAATGGCATATCACATGGTAAAAGTATGTTTTTTTCATATTGGCTTAGTTTTGTGTGTGTGTGTGTGTGTGTACATTTATTAGGTTGTGATATAAAATGTGTTTCTCACTGTGGGACTGCTCTGGAGTTGGTTGTGCCATTGTGGGTGAAGGTGGCTCAGCAAGCTGGAGGTTGTGTTTTATAGCTGCGTCTGGGATTGAGCTCTTTTTTTTTTGTAAACTCATAGCGACCCAACCATATATTGAATTGTTCAACACTTAACTATGTTGAAATATTCTTGAGATTATGCTCACAAGTGAGAAAATAGCATTTTAATTTGCTTTGTTGAAATCTGTTTTTTCCTGTTGAAAGTTAATGCTTAAGTTTTCTAATCGTTGCTTTTTTCTGAAACTATGTTAATTTGCTTTTACTTAGTATTTAGTCCCCTAATTAGCTAGGAAAAAAGTTTGAAAGGGAAAGTCAATTCTTACCCAATGGAGCAGATGGTAGACTGGAGCTGGGTCCAGAATAGGGAAGCTGTACAGCTTTACATTTTTATCTTAGTCAGATTTTAAGTATGACCCCATTTGTTTCATTTATAATTTTAAAATTAGAGGCAATCTATATTCCAGTGGGTACAAAGTATTCTAAAACCAAGTGTAAATGGTTTCAATTGCTCCAGTTTCTTATAGTCTGTAAAGTGTGAAAGTAATTGAGTATTCATTATTTATACTTAACTACCTAGCTTCTTCAGGGAAGTAATTGATAGGAATTGAGAGGTGACAGAAATTAATAGGTTGGTTAGGATAGGCTTTATATTTATCTAAAAATAAACTCATTTTTAGACAACTGCTTGTTTGCTCTTTCCTTTTGTAGCATGTTAATGCAACCCTGGACCTGATCGAAGGCAACATGACTGTCTGTACTACAAAGAAGACTTTTGATCCATATATCATCATTAGGGCAAGAGATCTGATAAAACTGTTAGCAAGGAGTGTTTCATTTGAACAGGTAAATCTAAAATTACAGAGACTTTGCTTTGTTTGCATCAGTGTTAACCTGTAACATCCCATCTTTTCCGCCTTCCACCATCAAGTTTTCGTATTTGTGCTTAGATAACAATAGCATGGACTTGGAAAATAAATGTAATTGTAAAAAATGTTGATAATGTCTGTTTTTTGTTTTTTTTTTTCTTTTTGCAAAAGGCAGTACGAATTCTTCAGGATGATGTTGCATGTGACATCATTAAAATAGGTTCTTTAGTAAGGAATAAAGAGAGATTTGTAAAACGAAGACAACGGCTTATTGGTCCCAAAGGATCTACATTGAAGGTATTTTTTTATTAGTGGAAAACTTGAGTCTCTCCCTTAATAATTTTTCAGAGTAATGAATTTTAACCTGATCTCTTGATACAGGCATTGGAACTCTTAACTAATTGTTACATTATGGTTCAGGGAAACACAGTTTCAGCCATTGGACCTTTTAGTGGCTTAAAAGAGGTGAGAACTATGTATTATCTTCAATTCATTTTCAGCAGAGAACAAATAATTTGGTTATAATATAGTTTATTGGATAATGCTTTATAATTTTATTTTTTTAGAATGTGCTTTGATTTCCCATTAGTAAATACTTTTTATGTCATATAATTCAAGGGAATCATCATTTCTGGACCCTAACATGTTTTGGCCAACCTTGGCAACTAAGGAGACATGCATTTCTGAATTAGAAGGTCCGCACACTATTACTCCTCCCACTATAACATTTAAATGAGCATTTAAGATCTTCAGTCTGTAGCACAGACGAAAAACGTGGAATAGTCACATATGCCCAAATGATGCGAAAATTGAGCAAAACTCCAGTTATTTGCAGTAGTGTATACAGCCAGTAGAGGTCACACTCTGAAAACTTTTCTTCAAGATATGTTTTCTTTTGTTTGAATTTTAGTATAATGTTTAATAACTTTTCATGAACATTTTCTTTAACTTTTTAAATTAAATGTGAGAAAATCTGTGGAGCAAATGCTATTTCTTTTAACTCCTTTTGGTACTATTACTGTCTGGATCTGGCTTGTGAGGTTGTGCTTCCTTTCCAGGGCCTTTAATAGTAATCCTATTGGCCCTTTTTGTCATAAATTGTCTGCTCTTTTCTCATGGAGCAATAATTAAGTATATTGAATACTTTAGTTTTATAAAGTCTTTAAAATATTTAATTCTTACAATAGAGTCTTGAGGTATATGATTTTATCTTTATATTACAAATGAGAAAGCTGGAACAGGAAAGTGACCTTCCTGTATGCAGTGGCAGTCCTTGTATTCCAGCCCTCTTCTTCCTAAATCACGTTGCTATACAGTGTTGTATTAGTTCTCTGTGCTACATTTTAGCAGTAATTGAGAAACTGTATTGTATTCAAGGGAGGTTTGACTGCCTCTATGAAAGATCTAGATTAATTATTTAATTAAATTATTTAATTTGATACCCATTACCTGATTAGATATTTTGCAGTATTTATCCTCTCCTCCATAGCTCATTAAAATCCTTGTGACTAATTCATTTTTCTTTGCAAATTTCAGGTTAGAAAAGTAGTCCTAGATACTATGAAGAATATTCATCCAATTTATAACATTAAAGTGAGTGATAATTCTATGTAACTGTACCAGTGATTATCATACTTCTTTTAGCTACAGAATCCTTTCTTGAAATTAAATGTTTTATGAAATTCTAATGCACAAACAGATAAAGCAGAGCTATTTTGGGTAAATTAGGGGTAGAATTCAGCCTACTTTACCCCAGTTTTGTAGGTACTTCTTGGAAGCTCTCTATGGAGCACAGTGTGGAAACTACTGAAGGGGGTAGTGTGTAATGTGTTATATAGTTCTAATCAATGAAAATAAGCTTCACAGAATTTGTTGTAGATCATATCAGTGCAGTTTTCTTAGATTATGCACCCGTATATTTAAAGATATGATTTTTCAGAATTCTGCCTTTTTCTATTAAAATCTGGAATATCTCATGTTGCATTAAAACCTTTTTTTGAATTTAACACTCAAATTGTAGCCCCTTTGAGAGAGATCCATTATATCCCAGTGTGTACAAAGTTTGATTATTCTTGGAAATGTAACCATGGTATATAGAACTATTTTATAATGGGTTTGTTGAGCAATCCACTTAAATTTGATGAACTTAAGTTATGAAGTCGCTGTTAGATTAGGGGAAAAGTGATTTTGAGTTACATTGGGATATTGCAGATAAAAACAAAGCTATATGTCTGATCCCTGGTTTGTATCCTCTGATGTTCCAAGGTCTAAAATTTAAATGGAATAGGGAAATGTGAAAGTATTGGTTTTCTGTAATCATGAGAAACTTTACTTTTGCCTTTTTCTATGATATTTCAGTTGCTACTGAAAACTTCCTGTTTGCAGGGAATATCAGCTAATTAAGAACCCTCCCGGCTTTTATAAGTTGACTTTTAAATGTTTTAATGAAATAGTAGTTGAAAAGTCAGTTTTATTTTCATCTCATTTTAACAATTCTGCATTTTGTAATTAAATTTCTAATGGTTTTCTAATAATTATACGTTTGTGATAATTTACCTTTTTCCTTATGTGATTGGTTTAATTTCACCAAAGAAACTAGAAACTGTTTCTTTTATTATTTATAGAAGCAATATTTATGTCTGAGTTTGATAAATGTGTGACTTTGGAAAGTAAAAATTTTTACTTTGTTGCATGACTAAAGAGCTTAATGATTAAGAGAGAGCTGGCAAAAGATTCTGAATTACGATCACAAAGTTGGGAGAGATTTTTGCCGCAGTTCAAACATAAAAATGTGAATAAACGCAAGGAACCAAAGAAAAAAACTGTTAAGAAAGAATATACGCCATTCCCACCACCACAGCCAGAAAGTCAGGTTAGTACTAAATGTTGAACTTTATATGAAGGGGAATCTATTTTAGTATATTTGGTCGGAAACTTTATTGAAGGTTATTTCAGGTGGGATATGTGTATATATATATATTGTGTGTGTGTGTGTGCAGAACTATAAGAAACTGAGGGTAAATATAAATAGGTATATTTTGAGCTGCATGCATGGGGGTGTGCAGTGGGGCCTTCACATTGATTATAAACTGCATTCAGGCAGTTTGTGTCCCTGTAGCCACTGTAAATGTTCCATGGATAAAAGTTCAACAATTTAGTCTGCAGTACTCTTTCCTCTGCTTTGGCAACATTCTTGTGACTGTATGCTCTATGATTGTTCTAGTTCTGAAATCTTAAACTGTAACACCCACCGTTTTTCTAAGTTATGATTCCTTTCCATTTTGTCAACTATCTTCTGCTTCATTTCCTTTCCCACTATGACCAGTTGCCATTTTGTTCTTGCACAGCATTGTTTTGATTCATGCCCCTTTTTAGTTCTGTCACACCTTCTCAGCAAAACTCTAAAACTTGGATCAGTCTAAAAACTTGTCTTCCCTATAACGTGGCTACCAAATTAGGTTAGAGAAAGTTTTATCTTTGGATTAAATTCATTCAGAATTCATGTTTCCTCTTAATTCTCAGTGCCCTTCCACGTTTAGCAGATGACTTTGCATTTTATTGAAATATTTGAGACCACCAGATAAGAACCCCTTCTGTTTCCTCTTCTCTCACGTCTGTGTTTTCTTCCACCTGCATCAGCCTTTTCTATGTGTTCTTTGAATTCCATCTTCACCTATCTCCTGGGGGTTCTTGCTTCATTATTCCCTTCCTTGGCTATATCCTAAAGCCTTCCCTTTCTACTTCTGCTCAGCGTGTGAACTCACTGATTTCTATGTCTCTTTTTTCCACAACCATGTTTGGAGTCTTTCAGGAAAGATTTGATGATTGATGGGAAAAATGATGATCATAGTGAAAAAACAATGGAAGTGTTGGATCATGGAGGAAATTGATAGTAGTTGCAGGGAAAGGGGAGTGAGGCAGTCATTAAACCATGCTTCCGTAACAGCTGCCTTACTTCTTATGACCCTTTCTTGGAGTTAATTGACTTATCTTTCTTCCTTAGCTGTGTAAGCTTCTTGAAACAGTGATGTCTCGATTGTCTTATTCTTACTTATTCATTATGTGACTGGGCAAGTTATTTATCCCATCCGTACTTAAGTTTCCCCATACCTAAAATGGGAGTAATGATAATACCTGTCTTAAAGAATCATTAATGAGGATTAAATGAATAATTGTAAAGAGCTTAGAACAGTGCCTTAGATATAATAATGCTGTATAAGTGGCAGACAAGTCGGTTATACACATTTTACATGTTGGCTGTATATTGAATGAACAAGCTGTTGCTTTTGCTAATTAGTCACCAATTCCTGATCGTTCTGGCTTTTATTCTGCATGCCACTACGTTTATTCCAGGCTCTCATCTATTCCTCCTTCCTCTCCATTAAAATTGTGCTTTGGTCTTTTCAGTCTTCTCGGAAACCCACAGTCATTTCTAAATCTTATCCCTCCTACTTTATCTGCCATTGAAGCTTCTTCAAATTATCCCAAAACTCACTCTCCAGTTTCTTCTCACACTTTCCATACTGTATCCCTGAACTCCTCTGGCTTGTATTCCATGGAGGTGCTTTCCTACCTCCACACTTTTGTGTATGTATTCCCCTTAGCTTAGACTCTGCTTACTTTATGTCACTACCATTTTTATTAATAAATCAGTTTGACCCCATTGTTTTTACCCTAAGGATATTGTGACTTGCTTAGGACCTGACTTCTCCTCTACATTATTTCTGATGTAATTGTAAATACTGTTTTCAACAGATTGATAAAGAATTGGCTAGTGGTGAATACTTCTTGAAGGCGAATCAGAAGAAGCGGCAGAAAATGGAAGCAATAAAGGTACTTTATGTCTGGCTCACAAGATTAATAGCAAAGTTCATAGATACTTGAATTATTTAACTATAAATACATTTAACTAATGTATTTTTTATTTATTAATGTAGGCTAAACAAGCAGAAGCCATCAGTAAGAAACAAGAGGAAAGAAACAAAGCATTTATTCCACCTAAAGAAAAACCAATTGTGAAACCTAAGGAAGGTAATGCTTTATGTGATGTAAAAGTCTTTATTAATTATGAAAAGCAAACCCATAGTGAATTTGTCTGAATCTCTTTAAGAAATAATCATATATTTTCATCAGTTCTCTTAGCATTTCAGTAATTACTGATCCTAAGGACTTCAGAGGCAGCTAATGCCTATTTCAGTGCAAACTGGATTGACAGTCCTCTCCTGACCTCTGGTCTGTGCTCAGGAAAGACTCTTTGTTGTGAAAGATACAAACCCAGGGCAGCCAGTACGTCTTCTGTAGAAATGCAAGCAAGACGATCCCTGAGCTCTGCTGTCATGCCTCTCAAAGAGGAATTACCAGAAGTTGTACTTTTTCTTCTCTTTATGTGATTTTGGCTTAGAGTTTGGCTTCTATATTGGTAACATGGATTTCTCATCACTTTGGACTAAAGGACACTGACAGGTCTTATTCATGAGCTATTAGTGTGAAAGTGATTGTGGTTTTTAAATGGCAGAAACCACAATCACTTTCCCACTAACCTAATATTTAAAAGACACTAAGAGAAAGCATTCTCATAACATTTCTAGTCTCATTCTGATGCATCCTCTCCTCTTCTGCATTTTTCCCCCCTGTGGTAGCACTTGTCCTCTTCCTAAAGTAACCCTCCAAAGTGAACAGTGACACTGAGGGGAGAGGGCCCCCCAGCAATATTGTACAGACTTGGTCAGAAACAGATATAATACATTATTTAACATATTGCTTGTTAATAGTTTTAAAAATACTATATTCTGTGGTAGATTATTGGTTATATAAAAGGTAAAAATGTCATAAGTATTTTAATTTCCAGTTTGTACAACCTGTCAGTTGAGTGCTTTGAAGGTACTCAATAGCTAGTTAACCTAATGTAGTTTCTCCACACAGTGGAGGCTTTAACGCTCTGTGCTTCTCAGGTTGCTGGGTAGTTTGTACATTATGATGTTTTATCTTATGATTCTTTTATGCTGTGATACTGTACTTTGAATAGTAAGAAAAAGTTGCATTGTTTTTCACTGCTTCCTTTCTGTTTTGCTCCGACTTTTGGCATTGATTAGTTAGTTGGGTCCTGTTAGGGGAACTTCCAAATATGCCCAAATTGTCTTTATTACCAGAATGTTGTTAAATACAGCAAACTCTTGTTAAATAGAATACTATTAGTCATTCATTGAATTAATATTTGGAAAACTTTAAGTTTTTGTTTTGGTATTAGAGGAAGTAGATTTTGACCTCTAGCTTATGGTTAGCTGATTAAACTTACTGAGAAGGGATACATGTAATTTTAAATTATTTTAATGTGCAAGATGGAAAATAATGAGGACTCAGAAGTTCCAAAATATGGAAAAGAATGTAGGTAAAATAATTTAGTCTGAAGTAGGATTTAAGGAAATAGTGTTAATATAGTTGAATCCAGTAATTGGTTCAATCAGTCATGCCGTTTTTATGTATTAAAGTATTTTATGATTTGTTTTATTTATTAGTCTGAATAAATTTCTGACTCCTTTAGGCAGATGTTTTTATATTTTATACTGTGATTTTTCAATTATAAGAGGACTCTGAAGTTATTGCTTTAAAATATATTCTTTGTTTTACTTGGTAACATCTAAAGTGTTACATGTATTGCGCTTTTAATTTGTCTAGCTTCTACTGAAACTAAAATTGATGTGGCCAGCATCAAGGAAAAGGTTAAGAAAGCAAAGAATAAGAAACTGGGAGCTCTTACAGCTGAAGAAATTGCGCTGAAGATGGAGGCAGATGAAAAGAAAAAGAAGAAAAAAAAGTAAAATATACCCCAAACTCCTTGACTAGAACCATCTCCTTTTGTAAAGGATTTTGAGATACCAGGCATTAGTTGCCTTATTTGTGAGAAATTTTCTGAGGGTTTTGTTTTGGTGGTGGTTGTTCATAGAAGAGTGTTCTTTATAAATTATTATATTTTTGTGTGTTTTGAAAATTTTGTACTAGAAAGTGGTATATATGTCTTTGTATACATTACGACCATTGTGATTATCCATTAAATCGTGTCTGATACCATTGGTTAGTCTTCAAATATAATGATGTCCCAGCATTTGATGCTCCCTTTAATGATAACAAACAAATATTTAGGTTTATCCCTTTTGAAAATTTGGTTTTACTTTTATCAGTCCACATGAACAGAAAATTAAGGCCTCTAAAATCAGATCACCTAGTTACTCCTCTGTTCTGAATTTGGGGAAGTGGTAAACCAGAAAGACATCAGGTTGCAAGAGAACAGGGAAAACCAGATATTTAGAGCCGAAGCTGCATGCAAAAAGTAATAATGGCTACTGGAGTTACTAAGAATCACCTTAAAAAGTGCTACTGTACCTTGCTCATTTTGCAGATTTAGAAGCTGAAACATGGGTTAAGTTACTTACTGAAAGTCCACCTGTGGCAACCTGCAAACAATGCTTATTTATAGCAAACAATGCTTATTTATAGAAAAGTAGGAAGTAAAGATGAGTTTATATGATAGAGTTAGGAAGTTTCTTCTTTTGAGTAAGAGTATGGCTGCAACGTATTTTCTTTTCTGAAATGTTTTAAAATAGAAATACACCTAATTGTTATTCACTATTACTGGTTTTAAAAAAAAGCCATCTTTGAATAAGGTTGATTTTTGGGTTTTTTCTTTCCTGGATTGTATTAGTCCAAAAGAACTAAATTAGGGTACTTGTGCTGTACCAAAATGGTAATTATAACAGACAGTATCATAATTACTGAATTAACAATGAGAAAGAGAGAAGTGTATCTGTTACGTGGATATATGGGCCAGCCTGGATACACAACAGAGTAGTAACCTGTGAAACAAACATAGAATATCCTCTTAGACATTGTTCATCATAATGCACTGACAGAATTCACATAGCTCTTAATGAAACAATTTAAGATTGGTGTACATACGTTTGACTTGGTCTCGCTGTTGGTTAACTGTAAAGTTAGGGAGAAGAAAGAAAAAAAATTAAAAGGGTACGTACAGGTGAGGGTTTTAAAAAGCTAAATCTTTAATTGTAACCATTAACTGGCTTTGGCTTTATTGCAGTGACTATCCAAGTTTGTTCAACATTTTTTGAACTGACTGAATTAACTTGGTATTTTTAAGTTGACTTTCTATATAAACTTTATAAACCTTTTATAGAAAGGAAACTATACCATTACTATAAATGGAAAATCACTTTACATATAACTAGCAGGTAATAAAATTTAAAAAATAAAAAATATTAGAAATAATGTGAGAAATTTATTAAACTATATTTCTAAAAATAAGTTTCTTCCTGAGAAGAGTGACACTTTATGATGAGTCCATAATAAAAAGACAGTGACCTCTCTTTCATCCAGTCTAATATGTCACTAACTCATCATTACGATGTTTGGCTATCAAGTCATTAATTATACCTCTCCTTTCACTGAGCTTTATTCAAATTTTGACATTCAGAGCACTGGGAAGAAATAAATTCCACAACTGCCTTTAGCCTTCTGGATACTTTCTTTTATGAAATAGAAACCTTTTCCACAGCAGTTCTGCAGCAGTTGCTAATAGATGCTCGTGGTAGAACCCATCAATCATCTGGTCCTCTGGGCACTTGTGAGCATCCCTGGTCTTCATACCTGTGAGTGGGCTTTGTCTGTGGTGAATTACTGTAAAGATGCTACCCTCACTTTTCTTGGCAATTATGTCCATGAAATCAAGAGTGTGATGTTCTAGTTATTTTTTCTTATATATATATTTTAAATGTTCAATATTCAACTATTGAAACAAATGTACATCTGTGAACTAGCTAAAATCATCTTATGTACCACTAGTATGCCCAGCACATTTTTAAAACAGTCCTGATTTGGCCTCCAAGGGTATTTATTGAATTACCAGCAGTATCTAGGAGACCACAAAGGAATTTATGCTCCAGTGCTAGCCATAATTTGTCTGAGATGGAATCTGTTAAATAAAAGCTTTTATCCTCTAACCTTTACCTTCATCAGACCTTATAAAAGGTCAAATAGTGATCCTTAAGTTTTTTAGTCACATCTTACTTATTCAGTATTAGTGTGAAGAGTAGAATACTTTCAAGTAAGCTTCAAGTTACATGAAAACAAATTACATAAATCTAACTTTGAGAATAGGAAATTAGTGACAAGATCAATCTGTAAGAGCACTTACCTGAAATAAATGAGTAACGAGTTTCACATCTTATAAACACAAGTTAGCATGTGTTTTCTCAAGAGTCCAGGGGTTTTCATTATTGGACTACAGCTTTAATCTTCTAAATGTTATTCCCCAAGATTAAAGATCATCTCAAGTTAGATCACCAAAGATCAAAAGCTAAAACCAGAAGTGTTTTTGTCATTGTGGTGGTGGTAGTGTTACTAATTGCCTAGATTTTTAAAGGGAAACTTATTTTTTTCATTAGATTGTTTCACTGAAAAAATAGAAGCAGAAACTTGCCCAAAGTCACAGTGGTCGAACTGGAAATTGCACCGAAACTTGGCATACTGGTTCTAAAATCCAAAGTTTTAGCCTTTATGTATACTGGTTAACTTGGAAGGAAGAAATATATATATGTTTTGAAGGGCTACAGCAATGTGAAAGGAAGAATTCAGTGAATATATGTTGATACCTTGATATTAGCTGCATTGTGGCTACATGTTAACTGAGTGTTCTTCACAAGAGTGATATGAGTGAAATAAAGAATGGACTGGGAGAAAAATGGCTCAGAAAACTTTGCAAAAGTACTATTGTGTGTAAAGATAAGTATTCAACATTAAATGGGAAGGAGGAGAACAAGCAGTTTAATAGGTAAAATTTTATAATTTTAGGCCTGGAAGGGACCTTAGAAAACATGTGAGCAATGGAACACTTTTTTCCAAACTAAATGTCATGCAGTGAAACTTGGCCCACTCTGTCCTTCCTCTATTCTAAGCACCCTACTCTAGCCCAGCTGCTCTGAGTTCAGTTTGTTACAAATATGGACACAAAAGTACCACAGGATTTGCACAGCTTAATAGAAGTTTCCCCTTCACACCATGGTAAAAATAAAAACATACTGGGATGGAAGGGCTTGTATCTAGAACAAGAACCAGAAATAAATTCTTGGCCAATTACTAATATTTCAAAATCACAAAGCAAAATTTTGCTTGGATGTTTAGTAAAACATCCTTGAAAATTTACCTGCATGCAGGTTCTACACTTCTTCATTAAATGCTGTCTGGCTAATAAAAAGTGCCATGTTGCAGCTTTATTTTCATTTTTTGGAGATAGACCCTCACTGTGTCACCCAGGCTGGAGTGCAGTGGCACGATCTCTGCTCGCTGCAACCTCCACCTCCCGGGCTCAAGTGATTCTCCTGCCTCAGCCTCCTGAGTAGCTGGGATTACAGGGGCCCACCACCACACCCAGCTAGTTTTTGTATTTTTAGTAGAGGGGGTTTTACCATGTTGGCCAGGCTGGGCATGGTGGCGTGGTAATCCCCACTACTTGGGAGGCTGAGGCAGGAGGATCGCCTGAACCCGTGAGATGGAGGTTGCAGTGAGCTGAGATTGCACCATTGCACTCCAGCCTGGGTGATAGAGCAAGACTCCATCTCAAAAAAAAAAAAAAAAAAGAAAATTCTATTTGGATGACCAACAGGATACTTATTTCTAATCTCGCTGAAATTAACAAATCTTAGGAATCTTGGTCTACAGTTTCTGACAGTTTTTTTTTTTTTTTTTTGACCAATGAGAACTAAATAAAAAGAATGTGATTTTCACATTTAAATTTATCTTAAACGTATTCCTAGAACAGTAAGCCATTGGTTTAATTGCTACTTGATGCCAGTTCCCTTGAAGATAACCGTTAGGGTAAAACATGGTTTCACTGTTAATTCTGTAGAAAGTTACATGTTACTGTTACATTATTCTATTGGTAGACTGTTCCTTTTACTCACCACAGAGATTGTCCAAACACTTGTCATTATTGGGGCAGGCACCGCAGGTGGCTCCTCTCTTATATGGCCAAGTTGGGTAATTGCCTCTGTAAAGTAGAAGAAGGATGTCCATTAGGAGTTTTTCAGTTTTTTTAAAATTGGAATTTACTATGAATCTTTAAATAAATCCAGAAGAATAGTAAAGTACAAAGGTTCAGAGTTGGTCATAGAAGTGAAGACAGGAAGGCAGAAATGGAAGGCTGCTAATATTTGCAGAGTTCATTCTATGTACCTATGTCTATGAACCTATTTTAATCTGTACCCCATTTAATTGTGACAGCTCTGGGAGGAAGTTATTGTTTGTTTTACAGACGAGACAAAAGATGTAAGATGCCTTTAATCACAATTTATACATTTCAGAGTCAGAGGAAACCTAGATTTAACTCCAGGGCTGTGCTCCCTCTCTTTACCTACCCTCTGGCCTATATGATTACTGCCATTCAAAAAACTGTCCATCTTAGAAAAGCTATGGTGACCCACATTCAATCTTCTCAGTTGGTCAACCCTCCATAATTTTCACTGGATAGGAGCCATTTGGCTGGTGCCTTCCAAAAAAAATAATAAATAATGGTATGGGGGAATTTCTAAAGTGCAAATTGTTTTCACGTACAAGATGTGATATGAATAATAGCTACTAATTAGTGAGCACTCACCATGTGTTTGTCTTTGTTCTAAACAACCTTGAATGAAATAATCTTCACAAAAACCCTATGAGGAAGTTACTGTTATCTATTTATCCCCATTATATAGCTAGAGGCTGAGTTACAGAGTATAAATAATTGACCAAGGTCACAGACTAGAAAGGGAAATAATATCCAAGCATTTTATATCCCCATAAAATCCTCATAGTAGTAATGGTGAGAGGCTGCACATTTATCTCAATGAACCTGCCAGTGCACTAAATTTTTTTGGAACTCTGCTTTTGGAAAAAGTTCTAAACTTTTTTGTGTAATCGTACCCTTTGGCAGTCTGGTGAAGCCTATGGGCTCTTTCTCAACATAGTTTGTTGTTAAATGCATAAAATACATAGGATTATAAAGGAAACCAATTAAATTGAAGTAGTTATCACAATATTTAAAACAAGATTTGTGATAAAGTAATATGTGCTTCTCTATTAAGATCTACCAGGGGGCTATCAGTTTCAAAGTAGTGATGAACATAAACTGTATTTTGAGATCTCTGCAGCAACTGAAATATGGTATGAAAATATGATATTCACAAAGATGATACTGCTAAGTCAAATCACATTGATTGCTAATATGACGGTGGAGTGTTGTCTTCGTTCATAATGAAAGGAAATGTTATTTTTAATAGAGGTTAGTGAAAATAAAAATAAAACAATTTTTTTCTAATCGAAGTTTATGACCCTCCTCTCCTCAATACTCTACAATTACCTCCAAAGTTGAGAACTCTCACCTTAGACAGACACGCAACTTTATAACGACACCTCATTTCCAACCCCAAATATATGTTCTTATTTTGCTCCAAATTTTAAGTTGCTTCCGAAATTAAATTTGCCCTGTGCTTACTCTCCACCATGGAAAAAAGGTAATATAGTAGCAATTCTGATAGCAATTTCAAAAGATGTCCAGAATAGACATTAATCATTGGAATGTCTTTCATTGTTAATAAGCACAGTATTTATTAAGTGGTTTAAGCTCTAGAATGGTTTTAATAAAATCATTTATGATCCTTAGTTGTGCATTCCAAACTGTAAAGGAAAAGGTAAAAAATCCTACTTAAAAATAAGCTAAAACCAAGACAGTTGGTGCGGTCTATGGAAATGGTAGTATCCACCTCGGGAGAAACATGTTACTAAAAAGGCCTGGATTTGTCTAGATGGGAGTCGTTAAGACTGTGGGATCTAAAGTATTCAGCACAATAAAGCAACAGGATATTTCAGTGTTTTCCCTGGCAGCCTGAGAGAGAAGAGGGTTGGGGTTCTGGGACCCAGGGGAAGACAGAAGACGGATCTTTAAAGAAAAATATAAATATGGGTAAGGGTCCCTAAGGCAGTGATGGCCTAATAAGCACACTGGTACTGTCTTCACTATCTTGTGGTCAAAGTTATATCCTCTTCTGTGCTATAATCCTCTCCTCCACTAATCCACTCTGAGTAAAGAACCGTTATACACCATACCCTTGTTCATGGTGCCCAGGGGAAATGAAGAGGAGAGTGTTACAGGCAACTGGAAGATTAAGCATCCCAGCCCCCATTCTGATGTATCCTCAGAAATACTGAGGAGGATACTGGACTTCCTAAGATTATGTGGAATTGGGGCCTACAACTTTTTCTTTGTATATAGGAAAATAATACCTCAGAGGGCAAAGGGAAATGAGGACATTCCTAACTGGTCTCTGTTTTACCTTTTATGCTCCTCAAATCCATTTTCCATCCAGACTGATCTCCAAATTTAAAAGTCTCATCCCTCCCCTGCTTAATATACTTGAATGGCTTCTTATGTAAACTTTGCCGTGATCTAAAAGTTCCCGCTAGATCTGCACTGCCTTCCTCCCCCACGTTTCATCTGTTGAGCAGACCGAGGGCACCAGTTTCTGTGATTTCAGCTTGCCAAACTTTTCTTCACGGAAGTTTTGCTGTTCTTTTCTCCACTAGACGGCTGTTCCAGAAGTTCTTATGTTTGATTCCTTCTCATTCTTCATGCCTAAGCTTAAATATATCACAGGAAGCCCTTCCCTGATTATTTTAAATAGGGGCCTTGCCTATTGAAAGTTTCTATTACAGTATTATTTATAATTGCCCCTAATTGCCCGTAAAATGATGCAGTTATTTTATTTGTATTTTTATTATCTGTTTGCCCCATAAATATTACTCTCGTAAAGGCAGAGACTGCCTTATTCTCCTTTGGAGCTCAGTAAACAAATATTTGTTGAATAAATGAATGTTTGAAGTTAGTCTTTATGGAAGCATTATAACTTTGGTTATAAGTTTTACAATTTAATATTGTTTATAACTTTGAAGATAAGTGAATGTAAACCAGGAAAATTTACATTTGTACTTTGACATAATAAAAATCATGAATACTTATAAAACATTCACCATTGCCAAGCATTATATATACCTGATATTTTACAAAGCCTTCTCTTGTCACTTTCACAGCTACTCTAAGTGGTAGGTGCTGTTATTCTGATCTACTGGAGATTAAAATGAGATTCAGAGTTAATTTGTTCAGGGTCACACAGTAAATTAACTATCTTAACCATTAAAAATGTCATATGAGGCCAGGTGTGGTGGCTCATGCATATAATCCCACCACTCTGGGAGGCTGAGGCAGGTGAATCACTTGAGCCCAGGAGTTGGAGACCAGCCTGGGCAATATGGCAAAACTCTGTCTCTACAAAAAATTAGCTGGGCATGGTGGCATGTACCTGTAGTCTCAGGTACTAGCAAGGCTGAGTTGGGAGGCTTGCTTGAGCCTGGGAGGTTAAGGCTGCAGTGAACCATTAGCGAGCCACTGTACTACAGCCTGGGTGACAGAGCGAGAGACCCTGGTCTCAAAAAAAAACAAAGTCATATGAAAAGTTACCACTAATTGAATTTGTCTAACTGGCATTGTCTAGTTTTTTCTGGGTTTTCTTTATTTTCCAACTCTGAGATATTCAGTCAAAGCTGTCATCTTCTGAATGACGCTTGGTTTGTCTCCTTCATACCCACAGCACTCAGTCAGAATATTGAGTATGTCTTCTGCACATTACTTCAGGGAAATGGCTTTCTTTCAGCCAATCTCCAGGAATCAAAAAAATTCAAAGGCAACAAATTAAAGATCATTTTATATATATTGCAAATGGTTAAAAAAAACTTTAAAATATAAACAACTTTTATAAATAAGAAAAACTAGTAGAAAAATGGTCAGCCCACATGGTTCACAGTAAAAGGAATATAAATAGACAATTATGTGAAGAAATTTATAATTACTAGTAATCACAGATGCAAAAGAAAACAAATGAAATGCCATTTCCATCAAATTAGAAAATACTAAAAAATTATAATACCTAGTACTGATGATGGAATACAAATTGATAGAATGGTGGAATGTAATTTGGCAATATGTACTTAAAACAAAAATGGTCACAGTCTTTACATGCTAGTATCTTAAGGAATTATAGGGAAATAGAAGTGACTGAAGATAAATGTACAAGGTTGTTCATATATTAAAAGAAAATATAGTGAACAATCTAAATTCTTGAACAGGATAAACTGTTGTGGTACCATCAACAGCATGGACTCTGGAGCCAGACAGCCAGATCAATGTCCATCAGTGATAGTCACTAACTGTAGGACTTTGGGCAGGTTGCTCATCACGTGTGTGCCTTGCTGTTCTTATTTGCCAAATGGGTAATAATAGGACCCATCTCATAAACTTTTAGTGAAGATGAACATATGTGAAGCACTGTAACAGTGCTGAGAGCATTGTAAGCATTAAATAATCTATCATTTTTATGATTAAAATCACTTAAAATTTTGATAAGGAAAATTTTCACAGCATAATTTTAAGTGAAAATAGAAAATGTATATTTTCAGTATGACCAGTTTTCTAAGTATGTGTATGACACAAGCACACATATGTAAGTTTAAAGAAAGCAGGAGGAAGGTGTTTTCCCTGTTTCCCAAAGTGGGAACTAAGTATCTGTTTTAAAAACAACTGTCAAGGATTGTAAACTAATTCAACCATTCTGGAAAACAGTATGGCGATTCCTCAAGGATCTAGAACTAGAAGTACCATATGACCCAGCCATCCCTTACTGGGTATATACCCAAAGGATTATAAATCATGCTGCTATAAAGACACATGCACACGTATGTTTATTGCGGCACTATTCACAATAGCAAAGACTTGGAATCAACCCAAATGTCCATCAGTGACAGACTGGATTAAGAAAAGGTGGCACATATACACCATGGAATACTATGCAGCCATAAAAAAAGATGAGTTTGTGTTCTTTGTAGGGACATGGATGCAGCTGGAAACCGTCATTCTCAGCCAACTATCGCAAGAACAGAAAACCAAATACCACATGTTCTCACTCATAGGTGGGAACTGAACAATGAGATCACCTGGACTCGGGAAGGGGAACATCACACATCGGGGCCTATTATGGGGAGAGGGGAGTGGGGAGGGATTGCACTGGGAGTTATACCTGATGTAAATGATGAGTTGATGGGTGCAGCACACCAACATGGCACAAGTATACATATGTAAAACAAACCTGCATGTTATGCACATGTACCCTAGAACTTAAAGTATAATAATAATAAAAAATTAAAAAAAGTTAAAAATAAAAACAACTGTCAAAAGTAAATGAAATAGGTTGAGGAATTTAATTGTTTTGAAAATTGTATAAAATTGCCAAGTTTTTAATAAACCAATAAATATAACATCAGTTCTTCCACTTTGTGGTATTTTATTACCATATGCAATTTATGTCCCTGACAAACATTTTAGTCTTACCACTCTTAAAAATATGTGCGTATGTATTTAGATAGTATATATAAAGGATGTATACACACACACACACTCTCTCTCTCTCTCTCTCTCTCTCTCTCTCTCTCTCTCTCTCTCTCCAGGAAAAATGTACCAGAATGTTAATGAAGTATATCTCTGGGCAGCGGAATTAAGGGTTATGTTAATTTTTTCTTTATACTTTATTATCCAGATTTTCTATAATGAAGAGGAATACTGCTAAAATAATTTTTTTCTTGTTTTTTTGGGGGGCGTCTACTATAAACCGATTGATTCAGGCACTTACCCTGGTCCGTAGTTGCATATAAAATGTGCTCCATTGGAAAGAGCATCAAAGCCAGAAACTTTAGAGCAAAATTGAACTGCGCAGCCAACTTTGTAACTATCCGCCCAAACAACCTGAAAGGAAATAGGGATTTTTAACAGAGAGAAACCATAAGATAAACACTGGGTGTGACTAGGTCTTCATAAACTTGGTGATGGTGAGGTATATCCACTCTAGTTAGAGTGCTTAAAACCCAGGAAGGTTTAGATGCTCAGAAATCAGCTGGATAGACCGGTAGTTACTATTATTCGGGGGAGGGAGTGTATGAAATAAACGATAAGATAATTTTTGACTGTACAATGAAGGAATAAAACAGCGTAATGCAATAGAGGGTGACTGCTGGTGAGGTGGTGCTGATTTAACTTGGTTGTTCAGGGAAGACATCTCCGAAGAGGATGCATTTGAACTGAGACTTGGATGATGAGGATGCAGCACTCAGGACACACATTCGGGAAACTTAAACAATGGAGGAGGAGCATTCCAAGCAGATGGAACACCAGGGAGAAAGGCCCTGAGATGGAATTTGCTTGGCATTATAGAATGGCACGAAGAAAGCAAGTGAAGCCAAGATCTGATGAGTTGGGGAGAGTTGTAAGCAGTGAGGTCAAAGGCAGAGAAACCGATCGCAGAGATTCTTGTGAGTGCTATGTTCTTTTTCGTGTTTTAGATCACTTTGGTGGTTATGAAGTGAACAGACTGAGAAGAGCAAGGGAAACAGGAAGGAGGTAATTTTGGAAGCTGTTTCAATGGTACAAGAATGAAAAGATAGTGACTCACACATGGGTGATGCCAGTGGAGTTCCCGAGAATGAATCAGGTTCATGGCTCAGCTTAGAGGTAAAGCTAAAAGGATTTGCTTTTGTTTTGAGTGTAGGGTAAAAGGGGAAGAGAGAAAGTTTTGGTTTGAGGCCTGAGAAACATTTACTGAGATGGAGAAAACTAGGGAAGGAGGAGGGTAGGTGGGAGCATGAGCAGGGGTTTTGTTCAGAACTTGCTGATTTTGAGATGCCTAATAGACATCAAGTGAAGATTGACTTGGTGGCTGCAGTCCAGAGGACAGGGTAAGGCTAGAGATGTAAATCTGGAAAACGTGGGGCAAGATTAGATCACACAGGCAAATATAATAGATCAAGTAAATGAGAGTCTGGGATAATGAAAGCAAACACAAAACCAGCCTGCAAAACAGACTGAAAAGGAGTGGTCAGTGATGTAGGAGGGAAACCAAGAACAGAGAGACCTGTGCTGTTACCTGGGATCCAGTACTCAAAAGAGCTCCGTGCTTGGTTTAGGTCAGTGCTGTCACATATTTTAGCACCTTTAGTGGTGCTTTCCCCTTGCTTTCTGAACAAAAGATTCCACATTTTCATTTTGCAATGGGCTCCACAAATTAAATTATAAAGCCCATCTTGACCAAGAGTGTTTGGTGTCACAAAAGCCTAAAGAAGAAAGTATTTAAAGGTGGATACAGCCAGCAATTAAATGCACTCCTTTTTACAGCAGTACCAAATTATATTTTAAACTATTTTATACTCAAGTTTTTGAGCAATTTTTTCATAAGAACTGTGCTAAATACAGCAGACACAAAAATGAATGAGCTAGAACCAGTGGGTACATTCACAAAACTTAGAAAAAAAGCAGTCATGAAATTCATCAGGGGAGGGTTTGACCACTGTGAATAGGAAGTGAAAGATGCTAAGGGCATATATGGCACGGTGCCTGTCTCTGAAGAAATGAGGTGGAGCTACAGCTGGGATGAGCTGGTCTGGAGTCCTCCAGCAGAGGGCAGCATCCTGTGTGAACCTAGGGTGGGGCTGACCCATTGACAAAACTGAAAGCAAAGCCAGCATGGCTACAGAAAACGAAGACTTTACTTTAAAAATAAATGAAATTCGCTCCCTGTGTCAGGTGTTGGAATTAGAGCAACTCCATCTTGGTGGTGGTGGTGTTTTTTTGTTTTTTGTTTTTTGTTTTGAGACGGAGTTTTGCTCTTGTTGCCCACGCTGGAGTGCGATGGTGCGATCTCCGCCCACCACAACCTCCGCCTCCCAGGTCCAAGCGATTCTCCTGCCTCAGGCTCCCAAGTAGCTGGGATTACAGGCATGTGCCACCATGCCTGGCTAATTTTGCTTTTTTAGCAGAGATGGGGTTTCACCATGTTGGTCAGGCTGGTCTCAAACTCCTGACCTCAGGTGATCTGCCCGTCTCGGCCTCCCAAAATGCTGGGATTACAGGCGTGAGCCACCACGCCCGGCCCTAACAACTCTGTCTTGAATAAAGGCTGGGTAAAATGAGGCTGAGACCTACAGGGCTGCGTTCCCAGATGGTTAGGCATTCTAAGTCACAGGGGAGATAGGAAGTCAGCACAAGATACAGATCAAAGACCTTGCTGATAAAACAGGTTGCAGTAAGGAAGCCAGCTAAAACCTACCGAAACCAAGAGGGCGATGAGAGACCTCTGGTGTCCTCGCTGCTACACTCCCACCATGACAGTTTACAAATGCCTTGGCAACATCGGGAAGTTACCCTGTGGTCTAAAAAGGGAGGGCATGAATAATCTGCCCCTTGTTTAGCATAGTATCAAGAAATAACCATAAAAATGGGCAACCAGCAGCCCTCAGGGCTGCTCTGTCTATAGAGTAGCCATTCTTTTATTCCTTTACTTTTTTAATAAACTTGCCTTCACTTTACGGACTCACTCTGAATTTTCTTGCCTGAGATTCAAGAACCCTCTCTTGCGGTTTGGATCCCGACCCCTTTCCCCTAAGGCCTGGAGGGAGAGTAGGAAGTAGGGCAAGAGGGGAGCTGAGGTTGGAGTCTCAACTTCTCCAAGATTTAAAGGTGTGGTAGAGGTAGGGACATGACTAGGGACATAGTGGGCAGAGTGTGGGCTGCCTTCTCCTTGGTTTGGCAACTGGAGAGGGTACCCTCCTTTGGCAAGGTAAAGTGTACTTCCCTACTCCATGATCTAAAAGGGGTGTTCCCTAGAAACATTTCTTTATCCCCAGGAACCCCCTGCAGGAAACTCCAGCCTGAACAGGCAATGAATCAGCTTAAGGCCTCTGTCTCACTGAGAAAGCCCAGCTTTATGAGGACTGTTAATCCTCAGGTTTGATCCTTAAACTTCTACTTTCTAATCAGTTTTGTTTTATTTTTCAAATTTCTTAATTTTATTCATATATCTCAAAGTGATTTTACCTAGAGTGCTTTGTTTAAAATCATCTTGGGCCCCTCTGAGACCTACTGAATGCCAGTCACTGGAGTTGCTTTTGGAGTCTGCATTTTAACAAGTTCCTGAGGTGATTCCTATGCATGCTGTGTTCAGTGTTGTCTTTATTCCTTTACTATCACCTTGGCTCATTTTATATTTTTATCCTTTGGTCTTTGAGCACTTTCTTTTGTAGCATTGTTATATCAAAAGTATTCTTCATCTTTGGATCCCTTCCCCATTTTAATACTTTTTCCTCAGAAGTGTGCGAATGTTAGTTACCATTCATTTTGTGTGTTTTAGTTGGCCTCTTTTTTTAAAGTGAGGTTTATTAGGGTATAATAAACATACAATAACATTTATGATTTTTAGGTGTACATTTCTATGAATTTTGACAAAAGAATACAGTTGTGTAGCCACTACCACATGCAAGACATAGAATATTTTTATTGCCCCAGAAAGTTCCCTTGAGCCCCTTTGTGGTCAACCCCCACTCCCAGACCCCAGCAATCATTAATCTGTTTCTGTAGTTTTGCCTTTTCCAGAATGTTATACGAATGGAATCAGTCTAAATACAGCTTTTTGAATCTGGCTTCTTTCACTTAGTATAAGCATTTGCTGTATGCATTTGTAGTCACTGCTTTTTATTGCTGAGTAATATTTATTACATGGATGTAGCACAGTCTATCTATCTATCTATCTTTCCAAGTTGGTCTCTTTTTAAAAGCTTCATGGGCACTCTGGTTTTTGGTTAAACTTGTGGGCTTTGGAGCCACAAGGCTTGAGTTCATATTCAAGCTTTGCCACTTACAGTGTGACCTTGGTCTTAGGTTCCTTATCTATTAAATGAGGATAATAACAATACCAACTCCATAGGCCTATTTTGAAGTTTTTAATGAGCTTCTGGAACATAGCAAGCACTCAGCAAATGTTTTTGTGTCATTCCCTTACCACTAAGTTTCTTATGCTTAAAAATTCTTAACACTTTTTTTTTTTTTTTAATCAGGCAGGTTTCTGTTGTATGTTTTCTTACTATAGTAAGCAAAAAAAAAAAAAAAAAAAAAAAAACCCGTAATTATAAGAGCTACTCATTTTTGAGAACTTAGGTGTACCATTAAGCATTTTACATGTGACATCATGTTTAATCCTTATAACAACTCAATAAATAAGTGTTATTGCTCTTACTTTTGTAGGTAAAAGATTGGAACCTAATTCTGCCTGGCCATGAAATAATGTGAGGACAGTCTATGCCCTCAGCAAGATGCTTTTAGAGTGGTTTCTCTTTTAGCAAGCTCTTCAGAACCAGGAACCACTCTTTAAACCTTTCTTACAAAAGCACTACACCTGGGGAACCCAGAGGGGAGGAAGATGTCTCCCTTATAGGCCCACAATCCCTTTCCAGCATCTTTCCTTTTCAGTTCTTGATATGAGCTCTTCTGGTTCATTATCAGGAGTATGGTAACACTGTAACATATATGAAACCTACTACAGAAATTATGAAACATGTCACATTTCCATGGTTCTATGAGAATATAAAAATAGATATCAAGAGGGTAGGAGGAGGCAAGAAGAGAAAAACTAAAATACGATCAGTAGTGCCATCTAGTGGGAAATCCTGGCACTATCAAACCCAAGCAATCTGCTACCCTGCCCAGATAAACTATTTCTAAACTTTTAAAAGTTGAACTGTCAGCAACAGAATGTCGAATTTGAATCATCTTCCATTTTATACACCAACATTTTTCCTCAATGTTAGTCTGTCTCCAGTGAAGATAAAGCTGAAGTGTTGAATGAACACATCAAGAAATATCATACATTTTGTGAGGAGATAATGGGTCTGAATCTATGTTCTTTATTCTGTACAACCTCCCATCATCAGCCAAAATCTGCAAATAGCTTGATTTTTGAAGAGAAGATGAGGATAAGTAGGAGGTTGTAATATCCACTTAAAGTAACTGTCCAGCATGAATTTAACACAGCAATTGAGTAGTTTTGAGTCCCCCAGGAAGATTTCTTGCCATGATGAAAACAGATAGTCTTTCACCTAACTATCGGATCCTTCTTCCATTATAATTGCTGGAAAACCAGTTCATGTAAGGGATCTACCCTTTGTTCAATGCCTACTAAATACTAGTATTTTATTAGATAACTTGCACATATTTTATTATTTAAGCCTTCCAACTTATCTAATATCTGAACCTCAACTCTTCCTCTTACTAGCTAAATGACATCAGGGGAACAACTTATTAACCTCTCTAAGTCTGTTTATTCACCTGTGGGTAATACCATTAACATCTCCTTAATAGATTTGTGGTAATAATTGAATGAGGTCTTCAATGTAGAGAGCTAAACACTATGCCCATTTAAAAAGCGGTTGCTGCTGCTCTATCTTCCCAGTCCAGGGGGTTCTTGGACATTCTCCCCATGATAAGTGTCCCTCTTCTGAAGTGGGGGTAGAATGTAGTGGTCTCTTAAAGAGGATCACTTATGTTAGGATCACTGAGCTTGGGTTTTAATATCTGTAAGTATGGGACTGGGTTTTAGAAAATGAATCTTCTCATGATCAAAATATTAGCCCTCCTTTTTTCCCTTAGATGTAAGGGGAAATTTCACAAGTAAGCTCAGTTAATTTTGGGAGGGTCATCTGTGAAATCTCGGGCATTTATGACATAAACTCAAGTTTTCTCTTCTTTTGATTTCCTGGAATGGTGAACACGGAGTGTCTTAACTTGTGTATTGAGCGTGGTTTAGGAGTCTGTTGTCAATTTTACAGTCTTTTGACCTCTATGTATTTGGCATGCTGAGCTTCTTGCCATTGATCTAAAGTACCAGGCCCATTCATACACATATGTATACTTTCCACACCTTGCTGAGAATTCTCTTCCCTTTCCTCTTCATCTGAAAAACTCCCACTCAGTTTTCAAGTACCAATTCACATGTCTCCTGCTGTGTGAAGCTTTACACTTCCTTTTGGCTGGATAAGTTGCTGTCCTCCTTGCTCACATGGCACTTTGTCAGCTTCTCTAGATTGTACTAGCCAAACACTGTCATAATCCATTTACACATCAGTCTCTCCCAAAAGGTCAATTCCTGAGGGTCAGGGACCATTTCCAGCTGTATTTGTCCTCCTTCCCTGGCTCATTCCCTATTTCTCCTGACTTCCACTTCTCCAAGATTGTACCCCAATAAAATGTTAGCTCATAAACTATTGTCTCAGGGTCTGTTTTCCAAGAATCTGGACTAAGACATATCACTAGTGCCTGTTATAGGATAGAAGCTTAAACACTGACTAATAAATAAATGAAAGTAGGCACCCTCAAACTGACAATTATTTCTGAGTATTTAAATACCGCAATGCATAACAGTACCAAGTACCACTTGTAGGCAATCTAGATTTAGCTTTCTTCTCCCTTAGGTCTTGTAATCCAAGGAAACTTATTTCCTGGTTAAATTTGTTTGTAAACGTAAACAAAAATTGGTTTATGAGAGAAATTTAGGAGAAATTCATTTTACTCTTATAATACTAAATGTTTGTAACTGCACCAAAGTTGGTTCATCTGTAACAGCACGAATGAGATCACAGGCTTTGTAGGGCTGAGCTGGAGCGAGAGAGTTTTTCTAACAGCATGTTGCTCCTTAAAACCACCTAATATTTCAATGTAACTGCCTTGATAGAAACGTTTTTGCCTTCATACCTCATTTCAACTGATTTTTTGTGCCCCAAAACAGTCAATTATAGGTTAAGTACCGTAAGTTATTGGTTTGACAAGGATGGCCAGGAAGTGACACTAAATAAACAAAATGTGGCCAGGAGAGGAAGGCGGTGTCTGAAGACGATTAAGACAGATGCTCCCTAGGGAGTTGTTTCCATCACGCTGCAAATGTGAAGTAGGGTTAGGGAGCCAGAATCAGCTCGAGTAAAAATTTAAAAAAGAAAAAAACAAAAAAAACCCTCAATGGGTGGCTCTGAATGTGGCTATTGGGACTAATAATGTGGATTCTGGGGGCAGAATACCCTCAGAATGGTTCATATAAGTTTACACGTTGGCCTCTCTGTTGGCCTGGGACTGACTTTTTCTCCCTCCTTGTGTAGCACCGTGTGTGGCACATAGTGCATGGCACACAGTAGGTTTTCAGTCGATGTTTGAGAGAATGAGAAGTTGTGGAAGCATCAGTTCTTACTGATGTTTCTGTCTGAGAGGCTTGTTTCTTCCAATTTTATAGTCCCAAAACAACTGCCTCAAATTTCACTTAAAACTTATGCCAGCTGGAACCTGAATATCCTTTCACTCATAAGGTTCTTTGATTTCTCACAAATGGAATAAAGTCCTATGGGAGAATCGCTGTTACAGGAATTGTTCAAAGCCCGTCCAGGTGGGTGGGCCTCATATATTACCTATTATGTGTTTAGTTCCCACAACTAAACTTTTCAAGCACTATTTTCTCTGTTATTGGAGTCTGTTCTATTTATTATTTTTAAAGTAAGTAACTCCCTTATATTTACAGGTATACTAGCATACTATATATTTTCTTAACCTCATAGTACAGTTTTCTCCTCACACTTGAAAAGACAGTTTCAAGAAAATATAGGGCAGATACTTACCTGAGTGTAGTGGCCACAGACTTTTTTGCATATCCGATTCTTGAAGTCATAGTCCTGGATTTCATCATACCAGTTTGTGATGGCGGAAGACACAGAAAAGAGGGACACAGACCCAGTCCAGATGTTTTCTCCCAGTGAAGTGAAGTTTGGGTGCAGCTTGTAGGGTGGCTTCAGCCGTGTATTATGTGAAAACTGGCAATTTTTGGCCCATGCTTTTGCAATTTGGGCTAGTGCTGGGTCCCAAGTCTGCAAAAATAAACATTAAACAATAGGGGGGTCAAATTTTAAATAATAGGGGGCTCATCTACAATGTAACTGGGGTGAGTACAGCGGGAATTTTAATGGAAAACAAGGTGAGATAAGGAGAGAAAATACCACTGCATATGAGTCCTCTATAAATATGGTCTTCAAGCACTGAGTAGGGTTGGTAGGAAACGTGATGATTTAGTTTCATGGAATTTAGAATCTAGGTGAGGAAAACTGACATTTCACTGAAGGCTAATTATAGGCAAAATAGTGTGTGCCGTGTTTCACAACATTATTCCATAACCGCAATAGCCCATATCCTAAGAAGTTCAGAAAGGTTAAAAACCAGCTTAAAGCCACAGATCTGAAATTCAATCCCAAGCCTTACTGAACCAAAATCCCATCCTTTTCCCAGATGCCATTCTGCCTTCCTGAGCAACTCAGTACTTTGTCAGCAACAAAAAAAGTAAATTTAGAGGCAAAAAAACAAAAACAAAGAAAATCACAAAAATTTACATGGAAGAAAATAACAAAAAGAGAAGTAAAATCCACTGAAAATCAGAAAACAGGAAATGTTCAAAAAGAGAAGTAAAATGGGCTGTGGCACTTGCTTACGACAACAGTTGAGCAGACAGAGCTAAACTGGATGTGTTTTGATCACAGATTGTGAATTTACTGCATACATTAATCACACTGAAAAAAAAATCATTCAGGATTACGAAGGCATTAACACCAAAGTCAATACACATTAGCTGTTTCTGACTGAACTGACGCCACAATTAATGATATTTTCCTTACCATGTATAGCATATCACCGGCTGTTGGTTTCACCTCTGATCGGAACTTGTTATGGATTCGAACGCAGTCTTTGATGAAATCTTCATTTTCAATATCTGGCAAAATATTTGCTGTGTGTGAATAACTGGAGACAAAAGAAACCATCCAGGCTATTGTAGCAAGTGTGACACGCATGCTTTGTCTGGCATGGAGCCTTGGGAGGCTGCAGTGCAGTGCCGCCGCAGTTTCTGAGAGAGTGATTGCCTCCCTGAGTGCTCAGCCCGCAGCTTTGCAAAGCTAGCCGACTTCAGCTTTGAGAAAACAGAACAGAGCATGAGTTCATCACTAGTTTTAAGAAACGGGTTTCTCCATATATGGTGTGCAGCTCACTTTGTGTTCTTAACCCTACCCTGTCTTTTCAGTGGTTTTCAGTGACACAGCACCTATTACGACATAGATTTTTATGAGGCTGTGTCAGACTTCCTTTTGAATTGGGGGATATTTCCAAAGAAAATTCTGAAGTCTCCAGGAATAATAGTCTCCAATTTTTCATGGAGGTTGTGGTGATAAAATGAAAACATATCTCTTACTTCTATAAATGCCTTGCAAAATGCTTTCAGAAATCTTTTTCTTTTTAGAGTCATATCAACACATAGTGGTTGGAATATCTGGTTAACATCATAAACGTGAGCTAGAATTCATTCACGATGGTAGAAACACGTAAGCGTGTGTGTGTGCGTGTGTGTGTGTGTGTATGTGCGTGATTGAGAGAGGGAGGCAGGGAGGGATTGAGAGAGAATACTAGAAAGAATACAGGACTCAAGTTGAGAATTTAGTTTCTGTTTCTAACTAGCTGTAAGACCTTGGACAGGATACCAAACTCTCAAAACCTCAGTCACCTACTGAATGAGGCTATGGGACCTTTTCTGCTTCCTTAATTATAGAGGTTCGGCAGGATCAAATGAACTAGCTAATATTAAATTCATGCCTTGTATATTCACCTTAGTAATACAGAAAGAAAAACACAGTCACTGGCCCTAAGGAGCTCACAGTGGTAAGAGCTGTGAGATGGTGACGACAAGGATGGTTACAACAGGGGCTGTTGGAGATCTGGATATAGGAAAGCACAAGAAGATATGGACACACAAGAGAGCATACTTAACCCATTCTGGAAAGGGCAAAGCTGGCCTCCTACATACAACAGGTGAGGCCTTTGCTGAGGCTAGAATCAGCTAGGTGTTGATCAAGTGAAAAAGGGCTGGAGAGGAGAAGAGAATTAGAGGGATAGGAACTATATATCCAGTTGTGAAGTTGAAGACATGGTGTTATGGCAAGAATGGAGCAAGAACCTCTCCATGTTATCTCCCTCTGTAAATATGGTCTGTAAATAAGTACTGAGTCTGACTGGTAGGAAACTTGATACCTGGTGTCATGGAATTCAGAATCCAAATGATGCTTTCATGCCACTTGAGGGAGAGAAGTTAAGAGTCAGATCAGGAAGGATTTCTCAATTCTGCTAATGATTTTTGATTTTATCACGAAAGTAATGGGAAGTTATTGGAGGATTTTAGCTGTAGGTGGGGTTTAGAACTGGTTTTAGAAAACACCTGTATTTTAGAAAATTAAGAGATATGGAAAATGGAATGAAGGGGGAAATATTTCTAATGCAAACAAAAAGTAAAGAAACATTTCAGGCACACCTGTAGCCCCAGCTACTCAGAAAGTTGAGGTGGGAGGATAGCTTGATCCCCACAATTTGAGGCTGTGAAGAGCTGTAGTCATGTCACTGCAATCCAGCGTGGGTGACAGAGCAAGAACCCCATCATTAAAAACAAACATACAGTCCAGGTGCGGTGGCTCACGCCTGTAATCCCAGCACTTTGGGAGGCCGAGGAGGGCGGATCACCTGAGGTCAGGAGTGCAAGACCAGCCTGACCAACATGGTCTTTACTAGAAATACCAAAATTAGCTGGGCATGGTGGCGCATGCCTGTAATCCCAGCTACTTGTGAGGCTGAGGCAGGAGAATTGCTTGAACCCAGGAGGCGGAGGGTGCAGTAAACTGAGATTGCGTCACTGCACTCTAGCCTAGGCAACAAGAGTGAAACTCCATCTCAAAAAAGCCCAACCAACCAACCAAACAAAAACCATTACAGAACCATAAGGCAGAATTACTGTTGCCACAGACACACAAATAACCTCAAAAATACTCATATATACATTCAAATTTTGTCCAGGCTGCCTGATTTCCACTACCATGTCTTTATGTTATAGCAATCTGAGATAAGCAGTGTCTTGTTCAGGTCTCATAGGCAACTTTTTGATCATTGTCATGACAATAAACAAAGAGACCTTTCTCCAGTTTGAAGTGGTAACCATGCCCAAGGCCTGCTTCTCATCTTCTGGGTCTCTGTGAGCTAGACTGTGTGTTGAAAACAACAACAAGGAAAATGAGACCCCACGAGCAAGCAAAATCAGTGGTGTTTTGTGGTTGCTTGCATAATCCCTGTTATACACATACAACTCCCAAGAATAAGCAATGTGATCTTGGTATTGAAATGATTTAATATTTTTTTCTGGAATTTCCTGAAAACAATCAGCAAGAGGAAAAGTCTGCCATCACAGAGATGATTTTTGTGTTATGGTGCAGACCAGGTTAGCTCCTTAGAGCTACAACTCTAAGACGTTTCATTTCATACTACATGTTTGCTCCAAAAGCCCATAGAAGTGGTTTGCCACAGAACAGGAACTTTCACCTGGCAGCAAATGTAAGCCTTCACTTCTTAGAAGGCTTTGAACTTTGCTATGACTTTTTCCACTTCTTAACCCGAGTCTTCACCATCATCTCTTTGATAATTATGCATGTGTGTTAAGAGAGAGAGAGATTGGTTTTTAGTGCTCATCACTGCATGGTAGCATTTTAAAATATTTTTAACTTTCTTTTTAATTCTTCTCTGTATCATTTAATTTTTTTACAGTGAGAATATGCTATCTTTCATAGTAATAAAATAAACTGCAGTTGTTTTGGAGAGTCATGGGATCTTTAAAATCATGCACAAATTCATACATATACATGTCTTGATAAACCCATACATAGATGAAAGACTAAAGGAATATCCACAATTTCAGTATTGTGGGTAATACTGCATAATGGACTGTCTCTCTCTATCCCAGCAAGTTTTACTCAAGTGTCTTATAAAAAGCAACAGTTTGTGTAGCTAGAGATAATCATTTATATTATGTAGAAAAATCTCAACCTTGCTATACTGTTCTAAATATATCCATTTATACACATGATGTGCTTTTTTATTTCTTGGGGAGAAATGATACAGAATTTTCTATAATCTCACACTTTATGATTAGATTCCATAAACATTTAGGCTCCAAAACCTCTAGCTACCTATTCTATTGGGGCTATATGTTGGGTGTGGGGATGGACCAAGATAAAGGATTCAGAAAGAGGGAAGGACTATGATATTTATTAAGCAAACATATCACTGTTATATTGTTGTGTGATGATACTTTAATTTGGTATAAACTAGTTTTAAATATGTGACAAGGTACAAGTTAACTATAGTCCATATTCTAGAAGCAGTTAATTAGTGCTGAAGTACTCTCATCAGGAATCCACACTCCAAAGGTGATGCTAACACTTCAGATATGTTTATGAAAATTGATACCTGAGAGTTTGTTCATTACAACAGGGCATGTTAGAGAATCATTTTCACTGGCAAAATAAGTAATTTTCAGAGTGGCTTGTAGGGAGATTGAACACATCCTCCTGCTATTGCATGAATGAAGTATAAAGAAGCAGACGTCCTCAGATCTCTATTACTGCGGGTGTAGTGTTCAAGGGAACTGCCACCTCACAAGAGGTTCCTGTTTTCTGCCTTGACTCCAAGGCTGCTCGTCTTAACTTTAGAATGTCTGTTTAGTGAGCTTACCATTGGAGTGTCTAAGAGTAGAGAGCAGGAATGTTTTTGTAATTGTTTGCTAATGAATGTTAAGACATTTAGCAAAATTTTTCCAAGACTTACTTTCATAATAGCATACTATCAGGTATTGTGTTTGTAAGGGAGGGGAACATAGTCTTTGCATAATTCAGCTCTAACTGCAAGAGGCTTCAATATTTATCAAAAGAACCTGACATTTGAGGCCATGTTAGCTTAGGTCAGTTGGCAGCAGTGATGACAAGCACCAAGCCTTTTCAAATTCATTATCTCACTATGCTCTCTTAATAATCTTGTGACATATGTATGTGTGAGTGTATATGAATGCGTATACACATAATTATTCCTATTTACAGATGAAAATATTGAGACATAAAGAGAATAACTGGACCAGGGGAATGACACTAGTAAGATGTTAACATAAGGACTCACTGCAAATCTTGTCTGTAGTTAAGAGCACAAGTTCATTAGAGTGTCTGGGTTCAAATCAAATACCCTGTACTAGGTGTATGAATGGGCATTTTGTCTTTCTGTCCTTTAGTTTCCTTATCTGTAAAATAGGAATAATATCATCTCCTTCATTGGATTGATAAACAAATTTAAATAAGAAGTTATTTGTAAAAGCAGATTAGGCAGTAGCTGACACAGGGTAAGTACTATATATAACAGCTATTATTATTATTATTATTTTCTTTCCCTTTATTACTCTAGGTATGCACAAGTGCATTCCATATGGATATGGTTTGGCTGTGTCCCCACCCAAATCTCATCTTGAATTGTAGTTCCCATAATTTCCACATGTTGTGGGAGGGACCCTGTGGGAGAGAATTGAACCATGGGGGCGATTTCATACTTATTTACTACTTATTTAAACTTATTTACTACCATACTTTAGTCATGGTAGTAAATAAGTCTCATGAGATCTGATGGTTTTATTAGGGGTTTCCCTTTCGCTTGGCTCTCATTCTCTTGCCTGCCACTATGTAAGATGTGCCTTTCACTTTCTGCCATGATTGTGAGGCCTCCCCAGCCACGTGGGACTGTGAGTCCATTAAACCTTTTTTTTTTTTTTTTGAGATGGAGTCTCACTGTGTCACCAGGTTCGAGTGCAGTGGCATGATCTCAGCTCACTGCAACCTCCACATCTTGGGTTCAAGTGATTCTCCTGCCGCAGCCTCCTGAGTAGCTGGGACTACAGGCACCCACCACCATGCCCAGCTAATTTTTTTTTGTATTTTTAGTAGAGACGAGGTTTCACCCTGTTGGTCAGGATGGTCTCCATCTCTTGAGCACATGATCCACCTGCCTCCGAAAGTGCTGGGATTACAGGCGTGAGCCACCGTGCCCAGCCCTTTTCTTTACAAATTACCCAGTCTCAGGTATGTCTTTATCAGCAGCATGAAAATGGACTAATACACATACATACAGTTGAGGCTATGTTTAACCTAGAACACTTTCATATTTATAGCATTACACTTTGATAAGAGAATAAAATCAAGTTAGGAAAAAATATATCTTGACACTGTATTATTGCTATAGATCAATAATGGATTTTTGATACAAATTACTCACACTGGTGTTAAATTCGTTTCTTGATGGGTTCTTTACCTTGTGACCTTTTATACACTGCATTTGGTATTCATTTGAATAGTCTAAATAAATAACTTATTTTTTTAATATTAGAAATAGATGTATTGAATGACTCATAATGATGTTTTTAAACAGTTTCAGATATTCAGGTGAAAAATGTTGGGCAAATGCCACTTCTTATTCAAAGGTAATTCTTATACAACGGCACTGGAGCAGAACAATGCTCCTGCTAAATATGCTAATTTCATCTACAATAATGTACAAAACAGTAATATTGGCTTTTTTAGTTATTAGACTGCAACAATTTTATGTTGTGTTTTTGGACATTTTTAGCTTTATTATGTATTCCCTTTCTCTACTCAACAAAGGATCATTTTCAAAAATAATTGCCTTTTAAAAATATATGGCTTTGTAAAATTAATTTTTTACTTTGACGTCTTTTGCCTAGCTTGGGTAATTTTGGGTTATATGCAGTTCTCAGGACTAAGTTAATTATATTTGTATATTCAAGCATAACTATAGCTACACTGAATTCTTCTGGTTGCTAAGGATTCTGCTATGTGATATTTCCTTTCAATTTTTCAGACTTCAGAAATAATCTATTCTTTTGTACTCTTCCTACTTTCCTTTTCTCAATCCCTTTCGTTAGTGGTCATATATATTATAACCAGATCTTTCTTCCCCAAATGGAGCCAACTGTGTCAGATTAGGACAGTAATACATACCTTATTGATTTTGCCTACAACTGCCTAACACAGGACCTCAGCGCCTTGTAAAATCACCCACAAAAGGTTGTCTGAGGGCTTCTTTTACATTAGCTGGTGAAGAAGTCCATTTCCACCAAGAGCATATGCTACTTTTCCAGACACTTGTCTTTTCTCTTGTGTGGCCACTGTTCCGTGGTTTTCTATTAGGGGTGCCTCAAGAAGTTAGTCCATAGGGTCAGCCCCAAATCAGTGCTCCATGCTCAGATGCCCTGTAGTTTTTACTTACATCTTCCCTGATTACGTATCTACAGAATTTGGATTAGGAGATAAATTCAAGTGATGGTATCCCTGCTGTTCAGAATCTTCCTTCTCTGTTAAGGGCTAAAGAATTTTCTATTGGGTCAATTTCAGCACAACTTTCTTCCTAGGAGGCTGCTTCATTTACATGAAAATAGGACTTTGATTAGGCAAGCCCAGATATGCCCAGAATTGTACCCAACAGGAAATCCCTGCCCACTATCCTACTAGTTGCCAGCTATTATGCAAGGCATTTTCCATATTTCTATCTCCAGCCTTGAACTAGCCTCATGTACTCAACAGCTACCTGTCACATCTGCCCCAAGATCTTCCTCATCTCAGTATATTGTCACCCAAATATCTTCCAAATTCTCAAGTCTAAATCTTGGGATTATTCCTGCATTGTCTTTCTCTCACTCCTCAAACGTAGGCAATTAGTAAATCCTAATATGTCTGTCTTTGAAATGTATCTAGAATTCGACTATTTCTCATCACTCCACCTTCTACCAACCTGGCTTTACTTCTTGCCTGGATTATTACAATGGCTTCTAAGTATTGTCCTTCCTTCCTTCCTTGCCCTTTACATATATGCTCCTCTGGCAGTCAGAATTATCCTCTTACAATACAAGTCAGCTATGTCACTCCTCTGCTCGGAGCTCTCTAAGACTTTGATCTGGAGATGAGCAACATGAAGAAACAGCCTCTGCATGAAGCTTCTATTTTTGACAGATAGTTGGCAACAGACATGTACAGCTTTTGGGGGCTGTAGTTTAAGAGGTAGTAGTTTTCTAGAAGAGCAGCGTAGCTGGAAGTTTTAGAAAAGTTCCGTTGCTGTCTTTTATTACTCAATAGCAGCGACAGTGATGGTTTTCTTTACAGCAGACTTGGGCATTGCCCTAGGAAGCTTAGCCTAGAGACTGTTCTCAGCCCCCTTAATCATTCTGTCAGCTACCTAATTTCTTTTAATAAATACCATTTCCACTTTAGTGGCTTCTTTGCTTTGCAACTAAGAATCCTGCCTTTTTGAGGATAAAGGAAACAAAAATTATCAATACATCTCAGAAGACTCCCTGTCAACATTTTCATGTGCCTCTATCAATCTTTTATACATATTCTCACATATATATTTAAAATATATAATATACATATAGAAATTTTGTTAATGAAGGGCATAATTTCATGCAATTTTGTATCTTGTTTTCTGTATTTATTATTTCATAAGCATGTTTTTGGTTATTACAATTTTTCATAAACATTTTAAGGACTATACAATGTTTTTGCAAATGAATGCATAATTTACATAACATATTGTTGAATTTCAGATCTGTTTCAATTATTCTTTATTATAATAATGCTGTGGATATTTTTTTTTTTTTTTTTTTTTTGAGTCAGAGTCTCGCTCTGTCTCCCAGGCTGGAGTGCAGTGGCGCGATCTCGGCTCACTGCAAGCTTCGCCTCCCGGGTTCACATCATTCTCCTGCCTCAGCCTCCGAGTAGCTGGGACTACAGGCGCCCGCCACCGCGCCCAGCTAATTTTTTTGTGTGTTTTAGTAGAGATGGGGTTTCACCGTGTTAGCCAGGATGGTCTCGATCTCCTGACCTCGTGATCCACCCGTCTCGGCCTCCCAAAGTGCTGGGATTACAGGCATGAGCCACTGCGCCTGGCCTAGATATCTTTATATATTCTATATTTAGTAAGACTGATTCCTAGAATTAGAATTAGTGAATGGGATATTCGTGTTTTAAAGATTTCAAATATAGAATATCCAATTACTCTCTTGGAACTTGTACTAATTTATACTTTCATCATCAGCATATGGGCATTGAGACCATATATTAAACATTGGAACTATATGTATACTTGTATCTGGTTGTACATATTAAAGAGAACCAGAGCCAGACACTAAAGTGGTAAAGATATATTTTATTTTTAAAAATTGCAAAAAGGAAAAAAAGACCTTAGTATAGAATTGGGCTCAATTCTGAGTACAATAAAGACATGGGGGATTTATAGCCAAGCAGCAGAGTCTGGATGGAAAAATCACTAACAAGAGACATCAAGGATGAGGGGATTCTTGTTAAACTGATCTAACGGGATTCTTGCTGTGGTCAGGCCAGGATGATCAGAAAAGAATGGGAAATATTTCCTCTAAATTGACTTAACAGGATTCTTGCTAAAACCAGGCTATGCAGGTCCGGGAATGATGAGGGCCAAGATCAAGCCCCAGTTGACAAGAGGGCTTAGAGGAGCCTGACTGAAGTCTGGTCAAAGAAGGCATGTTGTTAATTCATATATTTAAGTACTCCCTATTTTCTCTCCCTTTGCATGATAGATTTTACTTTATCACTTCCTTACTTTAGCTGCCCTTGAGGCAGTTTCTCCAAAGAGGAAGCTGCCATGGAACTTCTGCTTTTTTCTTTGACTGATGTGGTTTAAAAAGAGAGCAAGCCACCACACCAAATTTATAAGCACTGCTGGGACCTATGCTTCTCATACTTAAACAGAGAAGTCACTTTTAAAAATATGGATTTAAAGATAATATGAAGGTGAGAATTGAGTAATATGAATTTCTAAACTCTTTTTTTTTTTTTTTTTTTGAGACGGAGTCTCGCTCTGCCGCCCAGGCTGGAGTGCAGTGGCGTGATCTTGGCTCACTGCAAGCTCCGCCTCCCGGGTTCACGCCATTCTCCTGCCTCAGCCTCCCGAGTAGCTGGGACTACAGGCGCCCGCCACCTCGCCCGGCTAGTTTTTTTGTATTTTTTAGTAGAGACGGGGTTTCACTGTGTCAGCCAGGATGGTCTCGATCTCCTGACCTCGTGATCCGCCCGTCTCGGCCTCCCAAAGTGCTGGGATTACAGGCTTGAGCCACCGCGCCCGGCCTCTAAACTCTTAAACACTGTTATACTTGTCTTTAAATATTTTTTAAAACTTTCTTTAGCATAGATATACAGCAATGAGCCTTCATCTTCTGCCCTTTAGCTTCGACCCTGCCCAAGATTGAGGAAGCCTAATAGTTATATACTGGACTATTTCACTTACAGAGAGTAGCTATCTTCTGCTAGTTCACTGTGTCCCATGACCATCGACCTGATACTTTTCATGGCACACTATAGTCTGGCATGTTCTCAGTTCAAGTTTACTTCGTTATGATCCTGAAATGTATGTATTATATAGCTACGTGTTTGATGAGGAAGCTGAGAGTCAAAGTTAAGTAATTTGCTCAAGTTTACACTGTTAGTAAGTGAAAGAAGTGAATTAAACCCAGGCAGTCTCTCTTCTTTATAACAATGGCTCTCCTGGTGTGCGTTTGAATGTCCACACTGTAACAACCCATTGGTGCTTTTAGTCAGCTCTCCGCAGTGTTTCTGGGACACAGTCAAAGTTTGAGAACCACTAAGTTGTGCCATGCTGCTTCTCTTTGCCCTTTTGACATCCTATCCCTGGTAAAGCACTTGGCTAAAGGCATTCATTCACTCTCATTCACCGTATCTTGGGATGTTGGGACCAAAAATTTCCCAGTTTTCCAATGCTGACATTGCTACACAGCCTTCCCTCAGTAACATTTGAGATGTCTGACATTCATTTATACCAATTTTGCTCGTACCATCTTCATCCTTAGACTTCCTCTATAACCCCTGAGGACGTGAGCCTTGGCCCATAGTCTTTATGTGCATTTGAATGTCTAACACTCTGCCCACAAAATTCTTTAACCAATTCTATTCCACCAATTTTAACAAGTCTTCCATACAGACATACCCTGGGCCTTACCAAGTAGAATTGCTCTATCCCCTAATTCCTGTCCTTTGGCCACAACAGTCTCCCTTCTACTTCTTAAGCTCTTCGCTGTCCCTGCTGCTTAATCTTTTCTCCATATTTATAGTGACTTTCATGCTTCTCATTATCTTACTCTCTCAGCCCAGCATCCCCAGTCCCAAGCTGTCTTTATACCTTTATCTAGCCTGGAAGCCAATAATCAAAAACCGCAAGAATGTTCACACAAAAATCTTCAGTACTCTTAGGATCTTCCTATGAGTTAACTTAGCCAATCCTTGATTTAAAAAATAGTTGTTTTAGTTTAAGTAAAACTACAGAAAATAGGAAAACTATGCTGTGGGCATCATCAGTTTGTTGTTGCTCAGCGATATTTTAAATCAGATCCTCTTATTTTGAGCAGTGGTTTATACAAACACTTTGCAATCCTCAGGCCACCTACCCACTCTGGAGACCCTGTCTCTTGTAGTTCAGATTTATTAAGCTTCTCATCAGACACAAAATGCCAGGTTCCTCAGTTACCCAGTGTTTTTGTTCCTTTTGACTGGAATGCCATTTGATTACTTATTTCTCTATCAAACCCCTGCTTCTCCTTCAAGGCCCAACTCATATATTACATTTTCTATGTTGTATTTTCTGACTCCCGTAAGAATCGCCTTTCCTCTTTGTTCCCTTATTTCCTTTTCACACATGTCTTTCTTTTCCACCAAATTGTGAGGCAGTGGTAGTCATCATTATATTACATTTCTACTGTCTTTCCCTCTGTATTAGTAGACTGGGTGGTTTAAACAACAGAATTTATTTCTGACTATTTTGGAGGCTGGGAAGTCCCATACAATCATCTGGGTGATGGCCAATTCAGTTCCTAATGGGGGCCCCTCTTCCTGGCCTGTAGATGATCAACTTCTCGCTGTGTACTCACAAAGCAGAGAGACTGAGCTCTAGTCTCTTCCTCTTCTTATAAGGAAACTAATGCTGTATAGAGGCTCTACCCTCATGACCTCATCTGAACCTAATTTCCTCTCAAAGGCCTCACCTTAGGGATTCAGGTTTCAATGTAGGAATTTTTAGAAAGACACATACATTGAGTTCATAACACCCTCTAATACAGAATCCCTACCTCAAATCATGTTAAGAAAAGTACTTGAATAAGATGTGCTCTAGAGATGAGCCACTTGTAAGAGCTCAATCCTTAAATCTGTGCTAACAGGGCTGGGTATGATGGCTCATTCTTGTAAACCTAGCACTTTGGGAGGCCAAGGTGAGAGAATCTCTTGAGCCCAGGAGTTCAAGACCAGCCTAGGCAATATAGTGAGAACCCATCTCCACAAAATAAAAAAAATTTTTTTTTTAATTAGCTGGGCATGATGGCATGTGTCTGTAGTCCCAGCGACTTGGAAGGCTGAGACGGGAGGATCACTTGACCCCTAGAGGCAGAGATTGCAGTGAGCTGAGATCACACCACTGCACTCCAGCCTGGGTGACACAGCAAGACCTTGTCCCTAAATAAATAAATACATCTGAGATATCTCATGCTAGAGCTACTAGTCACATGAGATTACTGAGCACTTGAATGTGGCTAGTCTAAATTGAGATGTGCTCTACATGCAAAATATACTTCAGATTTTAAAGACTTGGTATGAAACAAAGAATGTTAAATATCTCCTTAATAGTTTTTATGTTGATTATAAATTGAAATATTTTGGACACATTAAATAATAGAATTTACTTACTTCTTTTTACCTTTTTAATGTAGCTAAAAGAAAATGTGAAATAAAATGTGTGGCTTATGTTTCTATTATACAATGCTGTTTTAAATAAAAAGTACATAATGCTCAGTATAGATATAGTGATTAACACAAAAGTATAGGCTGAAAGAGCTTAGGAATATTTCTAACTGGGAAGGTGGTGTATAAATTTATGTTAAGAATATTCTGTTTTTATAATTCTTCAAACTATCTGGTAAATTTAAGTTTCTTGTCTATATGAGATTATAACTAAAAAATAGATGATACAGGAACAGAAAACCAAACATGGCATGTTCTCACTCATAAATGGGAGTTGAACAATGAGAACACATGGACACAGGGAGGGGAACATCACACACTGGGGCCTATCAGAGGGTGGGAGGCAAGGGGAGGGAGAGCATTAGGACAAATACCTAATGCATGCGGGGATTAAAACATAGAATTTGATGGGTTGATAGGTGCAGCAAACCACCATGGCACATGATTACCTATGTAACGAAACTGCATGTTCTGCACATGTATCCCACACTTATATAAAATGAAAAAAAGTAGGTGATAATGCCACTTTGCCTCATTATCAGGAGACTCTATAAAATTCTGTACTAATATATACTTTTATAATAATTAAAATATAGGCATCTTCATTTTCCAAGTATTCACATTCAAGTCACCACCTGTACAAGGTGGCATAGGGCACCAAAAGTAGTCATAACACACACACAAATTTACTAACAAACTTATACAATTACTTTCTATATAATTACAATGAATCCTTGTAGGAAAAGTCAACGTCTTTGTAGGTTTCTTATTAATTATACAGTGCTGTTAATGTCCAATAATACAAGGCAAATGTGATATAATAAATCAATTGCAAAATGACATCACAATTCTTGCAAGAGATTCAGGATTTTAGAAATTCGAAACCTGTTGACAAACAGCTGACTAGAATTAAACCAATTAACATTTGAAGGAGAGCAAACAAAATAATAACTCCAGTAGTCCTTAAAAAGAGAATAATTTAGGCCAGGTATGGTGGCTCATGCACTTTGGGAGGCCGAGGTGGGTGGATCACGAGGTCAGGAGATTGAGACCATCCTGGCTAACACAGTCAAACCCTGTCTCTACTAAAAATACAAAAAATTAGCTAGGCATGGTGGTGCATGCCTGTAATCCCAGCTACTGGAGAGGCTGAGGCAGGAGAATCGCTGAACCCAGGAGGCGGAGGTCGCAGTAAGCCAAGATAGCACCTTTGCACTCCAGCCTGGTGACAGAGCGAGACTCCATCTCAGAAAAAAAAAAGAGAATTTAAATGTTAAATGATATTTTGAAAATCAAATGTGAAGTGAAAATGCTGTTCTGTGTTATCACATAATTTTGCTAAAAATAATGCTGACATCCCCAATCAACACTCATTTTTTCTCTAAAAATTAATCCGCAGTTGCAAATGTTAGTTAAGCATTTGTTAAATATGAGAGAGAAAGGAACTCAGTTTCTAAATTTTTATTTTATTTCTTGCAGAGATGTCTCACTGTTGTTCATGCTAGTCTTGAACTCCTAGGCTTCAGCAATCCTCCCACCGCAGCCTCCCAAAGTGTTGAGATTATGGGCATGAGCCACTGTGTCCAACCATTTTTATTAAAAACAATTTTTTAAAATAATTTCTCCCACATTGTATTTTGAATTTCTTGTCCCCATTTAAAGTATATTTGCTTTGTTAATCTTGCTAGCAGTCTATCAATCTTTTTATTCTTTCAAAGAGTCAACTTTTGGTTTCACTGATTCTTTGTATGGATTTTGGGGTCTCGATTTCATTACTTCTTTTCTTCTGCTAGTTTTGGGGTTAGTGCTTATTTTTCTAGTTTCTCTAGGTGCAATGTCAAATTGTTGATTTGAGATCTTTCTAGCTGTTTGACGTAGGCATTTAGTGCTATAAACTTTCCCCTTAATGTGTTTTTGCTGCATCCCAGAGATTGTGGTATATAGTGTCTCTGTTTTATTCAAAAAATTTGTTTATTTCTGCCTTAATTTTGTGGTTTACCCAAAAGTCATTTAGGAGCAAGTTAATTTTCATGTAATTGTGTAGTTTTGAGTGATCTTCTTGGTACTGAGTGATCTTGTTGGTATTGATCTCTATTTTTATTCTACTGTGATTTGAGAGTATGATTGGTATAATTTTGATTTTTTGGAATTTATTGAGACTTTTCTTTATGGCCAAGCATGTGGTCAATCTCAGAGTGTGTTCTGTGTGCAGATAAAAAGAATGTATGTTCTGTGGCAGATGGGGGAAAGATTCAGTAGGTATCTATTCAGTCCAATTGGTTAAATGTTGAATTTAAGTCCAGAATTTGTCAGTTCTCCACCTTCATGATTTGTCTAATGCTGTCAGTGGGATGTTATTGTGTAGCCATTAAAATCTTTTTTTTTTTAGGTCCAGAAGTACTTGTTTTATGATTCTGGGTGCTCCAATTAATTTTGGGTGTGAATATATTTAGGATAATTAAATCTTCTTGTCAAATTGAACCCTTTATCATTATGTAATGCCCTTCTCCTTTTTTACTGTTGTTGATTTAAAGTCTGTTTTAGCTCATATAAAAATAGCAACCCCTCCTCTGTTTTGTTTTCTGTTTGCATAATAAATCTTTCTCTATATCCCTTTGCTTTGAGCCTATGAGTGTTGTTCCATGTTAGATGGATCTCTTGAAGACACCAGTTGGATGAGTCTTGTTTTTTTCATCCAACTTGCCACTCTTTGCCCTTTATGCGGAACATAAGGAAGGTTTACATTCAAAGTTAATATTGATATGTAAGGCTTTGAAACTATTGTGAAGTTGTTAGCTGATTGCTTTGTGGTCTCTGTTGTGTAGTTGCTTTATAGGGTCTGAGGGCTGTGTACTTAAGTGACTTAAGTGTGTTTTTGTGGTAGCAGATATCATTCTTTTTGTTTTCATGTTTAGAACTCCCTTAAGGATCCCTTGTGGGGGAGGGGCAAAGATGACTGAATAGAAACAGCTCCAGTCTGCAGCTCCCAGTGAGACCAATGCAGAAGGTGGGTGGATTTCTGTATATCCAACTGAGGTAACCAGTTTATCTCACTGGGACTAGTTAGGCAGTGAGTGCAACCCACTGAGAGCAAGCAGAAGCAGGGTGGGGCATTGCTTCACTTGGGAAGTGCAAGGAGCCAGGGCCTTCCCTCCCCCAGCCAAGGGAAGCCATGAGGGACTGTGCTACCCAGCCTGGTAGTATCTTTTTCCCACGTTTTTTGCAATCTACAGATCAGGAGATTCCCTCGTATGCCTGTACCACCAGGGTCCTAGGTTTCAAGCACAAAACTGGGCGGCTGCTTTGGGCAGACACTGAGCTAGCTACAGAAGTTATTTTTGCACCCTAATGGTGCCTGGGAACCCCAGCAAGACAGAACCATATGCTCCCCTGGAAATGGGGCTGAAGTCAGGAAGCCAAGTGGTCTTGCTCAGCAGGTCCCACTCCCACAGAGTCCAGCAAGCTAAGAACAACTGGCTTGAAATTCTCACTGCCAGCACAGCAGTATGGAGTAGTATTGGGAGGATCGAACTTGGTGGGTGGAGGGGCATGCACCATTACCAAAGCTTTAGTAAGCAGTTTTCCCCTGACAGTGCGAAGGAGACTGGGAGGCGTGGACTGGGTGGAATTCACCACAGTGCAGCAAAGTGGCTGTGACCAGACTGCTTCTCTAGATTATTTCTCACTAGGCAGGGCATCTCTGAAGGAAAGGCAGCAGCCCCACTCACGGGCTTACCAATGAAACTCTCATCTCCCTGGGACAGAGCACCAGTGCAGAGGGGCGGCTGTGGGCGCAGCTTCAGTAGACTCAATCTTTCCTGCTGCTGGCTCTGAAGAGAGCAGTTGATTCTGACAAGGGAGATTCTTCCAGCATAGTGCACCAGTTCTGTTAAGGAACAGACTGCCTCCTCAAGCGAGTCTCTGACCCCTGTGCCTCCTGACTGGGAGAGACCTCCCAACAGGGGTTGATAGACATTTCTTACAGGAGAGCTCTGGCTGGCATCAGGCTGGTACCCCACTGGGACAAAGCTTCCAGATGAAAGAACAGGCAGCAATCTTTGCTGTTCTGCAGCCTCCACTGGTCATACCCAGACGAACAGGGTCTGGAGTGGACCTCCAGCAAACTGCAGCAGACATGCAGAAGAGGGGCCTGACTGTTAGGAGAAAAGCTAACAAACAGAAAGCAATAACATCAACATCAATAAAAAAGACCCCACACAGAAACCCCATCCAAAGATCATCAGCCTCAAAGATCAAAGGTAGATAAATCCATGAAGATGAGGAAAAACCAGTAAAAAATGCTGAAAATTCAAAAAACCAGAATGCCTCTTCTTCTCTAAATGATCACAATTCCTCTCCAGCAAGGGCACAAAATTGGATGGAGAATGAGATTGATGAATTGAAAGAATTAGATTTCAGAAGGCGGGTAATAACAAACTCCTCTGAGCTAAAGGAGCATGTTCTAACCCAATGCAAGGAAGCTAAGAACCTTGATAAAAGGTTACAGGAACTGCTAACTAGAATAATCAGTTTAGAGGGGAACATAAATGACCTGATGGAGCTGAAAAACACAGCATGAGAACTTCATGAAGCATACACAAGTATCAATAGCTGAATTGATCAAGCAGAAGAAAGGCTATTAGAAATTGAAGATCGCCTTACTGAAATAAGGCATGAAGGCAAGATTAGACAAAAAAGAATAAAAAGAAATGAACAAAGCCTGCAAGAAATGTGAGACTATGTGAAAAGATCAAACCTACAATTGATTGGTGTACTGGAAAGTGATGGGGAACGTGGAAGCAAGTTGGAAAATACACTTTAGGATATTATCCAGGAGAACTTCCCCAGCCTAGCAAGACAGACCAACACTCAAATTCAGGAAATACAGAGCACACCACTAAGATACTCCTCCAGAAGAGCAACCCCAAGACACATAATCGTCAGATTCTCCAAGGTTAAAATGAAGAGAAAAATGTTAAGGGCAGCCAGAGAGAAAGGTCAGGTCACCTACAAAGAGAATCCTATCAGACTAACAGTGGATTTCTCTGCAGAAACCTTACAAGCCGGAAGAGAGTGGGGCCAATATTCAACATTCTTAAAGAAAAGAATCTTCAACCCAGAATTTTCATATCCAGCCAAACTAAGCTTCATAAGTGAAGGAGAAATAAAATCCTTTCCAGAAAGGAAAATGCTGTGGGATTTTGTCACCACCAGGCCTGCCATACAAGAGCTACTGAAGAAAGCACTAAATATGGAAAGGAAAAACCAGTACCAGCCACTGCAAAAACACACCAAAATATAAAGGATCAATAACACTATGAAGAAACTGCATCAACTAATCAGCAAAATAACCAGCTGGCATCATAATGACAGGATTAAATTCACATACAATAATATTAACCTTAAATGTAAATGGGATAAATGCCCCACTTAAAAGACACAGACTGGGAAACTGGATAAAGAGTCAAGATCCGTCAGTGTGCTGTATTCAGGAGACCTATCTCACATGCAAACACACACACACAGGCTCAAAATAAAGAGATGGAGGAATATTTACCAAGCAAATGAAAAACAGAAAAAAAGCAGGGTTGCAATCCTAGTCTCTGATAAAACAGACTTTAAACCAATGAAGACAAAAAAATAAAAGACAAGGGCATTACATAATGGTAAAGGGATCAATGCAACAAGAAGAGCTAACTATCCTAAATATATATGCGCCCAACACAGGAGCACCCAGATTTATTAAACAAGTTCTTAGAGACCTACAAAAAGACTTAGACCCCCACACAATAATAGTGGGAGACTTTAACACCCTGTGCCAATATTAGACAGATCAACAAGACAGAAAATTAACAAAGATACCCAGAAGTTGAACTCAGTTCTGGAACAAGTGGACCTGATAGATATCTGCAGAACTTTCCACCCCAAAACAACAGAATATACATTCTTCTCAGCATCACATGGTACCTACTCTGAAATTGACCACATAATTGGAAGTAAAACACTCCTCAGCAAATGCAAAAGAATGTAAATCATAACAGTCTCTCAGACCACAGTGCAATCAAGTTAGAACTCAGGATTAATAAACTCACTAAAAATCGCACACCTATATGGAAATTGAACAACCTGCTCCTGAATGACTACTTGGTAAATAATGAAATTAAGGCAGAACTAAAGAAGTTATTTGAAACCAACGAAAACAAAGACAACATACCAGAATCTCTGGGACACAGCTAAAGCAGTGTTAAGAGGGAAATTTATAGCACTAAATGTCCACATCAGAAAGCTGAAAAGATCTGAAATCAACACCCTCACATCACAATAGAAAGAACTAAAGAAGAGCAAACAAATTAAAAAACTAGCAGAAGACAAGAAATAACTAAGATCAGAGCAGAACTGAAGGAGATAAAGACATGAAAACCCATAAAAAATCAATAAATCCAGGAGTTGTTTTTTTGAAAAGATTAACAAAATAGACCACTAGCTAGACTAATGAAGGTAAGAGAGAAGAATCACATAGACACAATAAAAAATGATAAAGGGAATATCACCACTGATCCCACAGAAATACAAACTACCATCAGAGTGCACTATAAAGACCTCAACACAAATAAACTAGAAAATCCAGAGGAAACTGATAAATTCCTGGACACATACAACCTCCCAAGACTAAACCAGGAAGAAGTCGAATTTCTGAATAGACTAATAACAAGTTCAAGTGCTGAAATTGAGGCAGTAATTAATAGCTTACTGATGGTTGCGGGGGGCAGGGGGGTGGTGTAGGGAAGCCCAGGATCAGACAGATTCACAGCTGAATTCTATGAGAGGTACAAAGCCTAGCTGGTAACATTCCTTTTGAAACTATTCCAAACAACAGAAAAAGAGGGAATCCTCCCTAACTCATTTTATGAGGCCAGCATCATCCTGATTCCAAAACCTGGCAGGGACACAACAAAAAAAGAAACTTTCAGACAAATATCCTTGATGAACATTGATGTGAAAATCCTCAATAAAATACTGGAAAATTGAACCCAGCAGCACATCAATAAGCTTATCCACCATGATCAAGTCAGCTTCATCCCTGGGATGCAAGGCTGGTTTAACATATACAAATCAATAAATGTAATCCATCCCATAAAGAGAACCAATGACAAAAACCACATGATTATCTCAATAGATGCAGAAAAGCCTTTGATAAAATTCAACACCCCTTCATGCTAAAAACTCTCAATAAATTAGGTATTGATGGAACATATCTCAAAATAGTAAGGGCTATTTACGACAAACCCAAAGCCAATATCATACTGAATGAGCAAAAACTGGAAGCATTCCCTTTGAAAACTGGCACAAGACAAGGATGCCCTCTCTCACCACTCCTATTCAACATAGTATTGGAAGTTCTGGCCAGGGCAGTCAGGTAAGATAAAGAAATAAAGCATATTCAAATAGGAAGAGAGGAAGTCAATTTGTCTCCATTTGCAGATGACATGATTGTATATTTAGAAAACCCCATTGTGTCAGCCCCAAAACTCCTTAAGCTTATAAGGCACTTCAGCTGTCTCAGGATACAAAATCAATATGCACAAATCACAAGCATTCCTATACACCAACAATAGACAAGCAGAGAGACAAATCATGAGTGATCTCCCATTCACAATTGCTACAAAGAGAATAAAACATGTAGGAATACAACTTACAAGGGATGAGAAGGAATACAACTTACAAGGAGAACCACAAACAGCTGCTCAAGAAATTAAGGAAAGACATAAACAAATGGAAAACAATTCCATGCTCATGGATAGGAAGAATCAATATCGTGAAAATGGCCATATTGCCCAGAGTAATTTGTAGATTAAATGCTATTCTCATCAAGCTACAATTGACTTTCTTCGCAGAATTAGAAAAAACTACTTTAAATTTCATATGGAACCAAAACAGTGCCCATATAGCCAAGGCAATCCTAAGCAAAAAGAACAAAGCTGGAGGAATCATTCTACCTGACTTCAAACTATACTGCAGGGCTACAGTAACCAAAACAGCATGGTACTGGTACCAAAACAGACCAATGGAACCAATGGAACAGAAAAGAAACCTCAGAAATAACACCACACATCTACAACCATCTAGTCTTCAACAAACCTGACAGAAACAAGCAATGGGGAAAGGATTCCCTATTTAATAAACGGTGTTGGGGAAACTGGCTATCCATATGGAGAAAACAGAAACTGGACCCCTTCCTTACACTTTATACAAAAATTAGCCCAATATGGATTAAAAACTTAAATGTAAAACCCAAAACTGTAAAAACCCTAGAAAAAAGCCAAGGCAATACCATTCAGGATATAGACATGGGCAAAGACCTCATGACTAAAACACCAAAAACAATGGCAACAAAAGCCAAAATTGACAAATGGGATCTAATTAAATTTAAGAGCTTCTGCACGGCAAAAGAAACTATCAGAGTGAACAGGCAACCTACAGAATGGAAGAAAATGTTTGCAATCTATCCATCTGACAAAGGTCTAACAAGGAACTCAAATTTACAAGAAAAAAGCAACCCCATCAAAAAGTGGGCAAAGGATATGAACAGACACTTCTCAAAAGAAGATATTTATGTGGCAAACAAACATATAAAAAAAAGCTCATCATCACTGATCATTAGAGAAATGTAAATCAAAACCACAGTGAGATACCATTTCATGCCAGTTAGAATGGAGATCATTAAAAAGTCAGGAAATAGATGCTGGAGAGGGTGTGGAGAAATAGGAACACTTTTACACTATTGGTGGGAGTGTAAATTAGTTCAACTATTGTGGAAGACAGTGTAGTATTCCTCAAGGATCTAGTACCAGAAATACCATTTGGCCCAGCAATCCCATTACTGTGTATATACCCAAATGATTATAAATCATTTTGCTATAAAGACACATGCACACACAAGTTTATTGCAGCACTATTTACAATAGCAAAGACTTGGAACCAACCCAAATGCCCATCAATGATAGACTAAAATGTGGCACATATACACCATGGAACACTATGCAGCCATAAAAAGAAAGAGTTCATGTCCTTGGCAGGTACATGGATGAAGCTGGAAGCCATCTTCCTCAGCAAACTAACACACGAACAGAAAACCAAACACCGCATGCTCTCACTCATAAGTGGGAGTTGAACAATGAGAACACATGGACACAGGGAGGGGAACACCACACACTGGGGCCTGTCCTGGAGTGGAGGGCAAGGGGAGGGAGAGCATTAGGACAAATACCTAATGCATGTGGGGCTTAAAACCTAGATGACAGGTTGATAGGTACAGAAAACCACCATGGCACATGTATTGCTATGTAACAAGCCTGCATGTTCTGCACAGGTATCCCAGAACTTAAAGTAAAAAAAAAAAAAAAAAAAGATCTCTTGTAAGGTTGGTTTAGTAACAAATTCCCCTTGTTGTTTGTTGAGAAAAGATTTTATTTCTCCTTCGTGTATGAAGCTTAGTTTGGTGGGATATGAAATTATTGATTGGAATTTCTTTTAAGAATGCTGAAAATAGGCTCCCAAATCTCTTCTGGCTTGTAAGTCTGAGAAGTATGTTAGCTTGATGGGGTTTGCTTTGTAAATAATCTGATCTTTTTCTCTAGCTGCCTTTGAGATTTTTTTCTTCAGTATTGACCTTGGACAATATGGTGACATATACCTTGGTGAAGTTCATTTTGTATAGTATCTCACAGGTGTTCTCTGGATTTCTTGTATCTGGATGTCTGCCTCTCTAGCAAGAGTAAGAAAGCTTTGTTGAATTATTCTCTTAGACATGTTTTCCAGTTTATTTAATTTTTCTCCTTTCTCAGGAATGCTAATAATTCATAGGTTTGGCAGCTTTATATAATCCCATATTTCTTGAAGACTTTATTCATTTTTAAAAATTCTTTTTTCTTTATTTCTGTCTGATTAGATTAGTTTGAAAGACTGGTCTTCAAGCTCTAAAATTCTTTTATCAGCTTGGTCTTGTCTATTGATAAAAGCTTCCATTTCACTTTGAAATTCCTTTAGTTTGTTTTTCAATTCTGGAACCTCTGATTTCTATATAAAGATGCTTATCTCTTCCTTCATTTCCTGGAATGCTTTCAAAGTTCTTCTGTGGTGATTTTTAACCTTGCCTTCAATCTTGTTGAACTTCCTTGCAATCTATGCTTTGAATTCTTTATCTGTAGTTTCTGAGTTTCCATTTTAATTAGAGACCACTGCAGGAGAGCTAGTGTGATGCTTTGGTGGTATCACTCCATTCAGATTTTTCTTGATGCCAGAATTCTTGCACTGGGTCCTTCACATCTAAAGATGCTGGCACTTCTGATTTTCATAATTCTTTTCATGTGGGTAGGATTTATTTTTCTTTCTTTCCCTATGATTTTTTTCCCCCTTTTCCTTCCCCTCCACCCTAGGGGGTGTGACTGTAGAGAATGTTGGATAGGGTGTTTTGGCTTTGCTTCTACAACCCTACGCACTTTTGTCAGTAGGTTTTATATTACACTTTGTGGTTCAAACTTCAAGCCAGTAGATAGCATGTATGGGTAGATTTAGTCATTCATGAGTTAAACTTGTTAGGCATCTAAATTTGTAAGGCATCTGAGTGTTTATATTACGGGGGGAATACATGATGTAAAAAGTCCAAGAGATAATGCAGGCCACATAGTGTGATAACTGAATTAATATTTATATATTCAGCTAGCTATACATTTTTAGCTTAATTTCACACTTCTGAGAAACATTATTTTGAACTTGCTCAACTCAAAGGAAATGGTGGTTTCAACAGCAGTTTTGCTGTTTCCTTTGAACATTTTGATTGCCAATTTTTTTTCCTGTTTTCTTTTTGCAGTTTCTTTGCTAAAATAGCTTTTTAAAAAATGTCCTGTCATCAGTGGCTCCAATGACAGCTTTTTTTTTTTTTTTTTTTACATACTGAGAAAATTATTCAATTTTTAAAATTATACATACATATATTCAAATAAAAATAAATTTTAAGAAAATAATGTTTTAAAAAGTTATAATGCATTACCATTGCTATGAGTAAAATACAGTTGTTTATCTCTGACCCAGAGGTCTTGTATTTTCTTTCCTTGAAAGTGTTACTAACTTGTTAGCTTGCAATTAGGATAAAATCTTAGACCCTTTACAATTCTTAACATGAGGCTATTCAGAATTGTTCTTTATTGTCATGTTTGTTTTCGAAATTCATTCAAGAATTTGTCCATTTCATCTAAATTGCTGAATTTATTAACAAAGTTATTCACCTTCTTATTCTTTAAATTTCTCTAGGACTTCTAGTGGTGTCCCTTGTTTTATTCCTGATATTGGTAATTTTTGTTTTTTTCTGTTTTTCTCTTGATCACTCTTACTAGGGGTTACTAATTTTATTAACCCAACGTAGGTAGACTCAGACAGGATTCCTTGGGACTGCCAGTTGCAAGGAGACTTAACAATTTAGGTAAAGGTCAGTGCTAGGAAAGCTGAACCAGAGAGAGAGAAAGGATTAAGAAACATTCAGCCAGATCAGAAACCAACCATGAAATTTACCAATAGGTAGTGTCTGAGGTCATTTGAAATCTAAAATTAAAGTCAGCAAAGACAATCACACATGGGAAAAAGAAAGTTGCTACTGATCGTCTTTTTTGTGAGGAAAACATCTATCACTGATGAAATCATAATTTACAACTTCATTAATAGGTGTGGAGATGAGTCATACTTTGATTTAAAACAAAACAAAGAAAAATAGGACAAAAATATATACTGCTTATTAAAAAGATGTTATCTGCTTCTGTTGCACTTCTAAGATATGCCAATATTTAATCACTAATAAACACGATTGACTTTCATAGGCTTGCATAAGCAGTATGATTTATTTTTGTTTCTTTCCCTATAATTTTTTTTCCCCTTTTCCTTCCTCTCCACCCTAGGGTGTGTGACTGTAGAGAATGTTGGTTAGGGTGTTTTGGCTTTGCTTCTACAGCCCTATGCACTTTTGTCAGCAGGTTTTATATTAGGCTTTGTGGTTTAAGCTACAAGCCGGTAGATAGCATTCATGGGTAAGAGCTGGCTGCAGCCAATGTAGCTGGGTATATACATGATCATTGTTTACCGGGAGAAACTCTGTTGCCTCAGGCAATAGGCTGATTGGCAGAGTACACAGTGGTCTGAGCTCCCTGCTTAGTGTCTGGAAGTGGGGAAAGATGGGTGGGGCCAGAATGGGAAGGTCTGCCTACAGTTTCCCCAATGGCAGACACAAGAACCAGTGTGAAAAGAAACAAGCTGTTTCAAGTTTCACTCTTTCGAAGTTGTTTTCCAAGGGAGAAACCAAACATGAGAGAATATATATTAGTTGCACAAAAACTCATCTACAATAACTTAATTACTATTGGGTATAATGTCTCAAAATAAAAAGAAGTCCAAAAGCGGACAGGAGCAACCCAGGGAGGGCTCAGTATCAATGTAATGTCAACAGTATTTCAAGCTTTTTCTATACTCCTGCTTCATACTTCTCGGTCTCAGGTCATTGCACTCATACTTTTTATCTCATAGTCACAAGATAGCTGTTCTGCCTACGGCTTCACCTCTACACAGTAAGCATGAAGAAAATAGAGGGAAGGGCTGGTGCCTATATCAGAGTGGTGATACAATGGAGTTAGCTAGTTTCTGCTTTGTGTGGGAGGCGAAAAAAATTAAGTTACTTTAAGGGAAGTTATTCAGAGAGAGAGATCAGCATCCCACCCAAGGCACCTATTATAGATTGAGCTGTATCATTCCAAAAGATATGTTGAATTCCCAACCCCTTGTACTTCAAAATGATATTTGTAAATAGGGTCCTTGCAGGTGTAATCAAGTTAAGATGAGGTCATTAGGATGGACCCAAATCCAATATGACTAGTGTCCTTAGAAGAGAAATACAGACAGAGAGGAAAAAATGCCGTGTAAAGACACAGAGACACACAGAAGGGAGACAATCATGAGAAGATAGAGGCAGAGATTGGAGTTATGCTGTCACAAACCAAGTAATTCCTGGGGCTAAAAGAAGCTGGAAGAGTCAAGGAAGTATCCTCTCTTAGAGGCTTTGGAGGGAGCATGGTCCAGTCAACACCTTGATTTCAGACTTCTAGCCTCCAGAAGTGAGGGAGAATAAATTTCTAATGTTAGCCACTCAGTTTGTAACCCTAGGAAACTAATACAGCATCTAATCCAGATTTTGCTGGTAATTCCTGAGTACCTTAACTTGAGAGGACAGCAATATAATAGAATCTGCTTAGAGAAATATTTTCTTTGGGATCTTGGGAGGGTAACAAAATAAGCATTACTATACCTCTGCAAACGAATCACAACAGAAATATTTGTAGTTTGCATCCAGGTATTGAGGTTTTAGTACAAGACAAAGTTTTAAATCATTACATTTATAAAAATACTACTCTTCTTTCTCTTATGTAAACAGTTCAATAGATTGTCATACTAAAGCTGTAATTATAATCTACTTTTTAAAGGAAGAATGATTATTTAATAAATGTTATCTGCTTGAGAAAATAGATTTTCATAGCCTTAATAATTAGGATAAATTTAACATTAAAGGTAGAGAGTAACATGTATGCAGATACCCCTGACACTGAATAATCTATTAATTTATAGCATCAAGCATTACATTACATAATCACATTAACAATTATAAAATCGTTAAGTTGGACTCAAATATATACATATTAGTACATTATTTATTTGTAATTCAGGATTGTATCATGAACAAGAGAGAAAAGAGTAAAGAGGATGTAGAAGGCGGTCTCAAGGAAGAAAGAAAATAGTGAAAGAAAAGCAGCAGCTGAGCAGCAGAGGAAAAATAGTATCTTACAGAGGAAAGCAATTAAGAAAAGAGACAATCCGTACATTGAATGAATATGGGGCCAATTTCATGAATTAGAACATTGCATTGAAAAGTGTCAATTTTCACTAACTTATATTAACCTAAAAGGAAGAAGCTGAGGCAAAATTAATATAAGCAGAGCATTTGAGCCAAGGCTGAGGACTGCAACCTGGGAGCATAGATCCAATAGCCCTGAATACACACTCCAATTAGCAGCTGCTGCAAGTGGATTTTTAAAGGCAAAAAAAGGGGGCCACGGAGTGGGCTAATACCAAGTTATTTGTCAGGAATTTTCATTGGTTTACAGAAATAACATTGATTAGTGATTGGCTATACATTGTTAAGCCATGGGGTGTGGGTTATGGTGTCCAGTGTGGCATTATTAGTTTAATTTATAGGCAATAGCAAGTAGTTTCAATAGATGAATTGCTCAAAATGGGGAAGTAGGACATGATTGCTGTCTCATTTTAATGTCTCTCTGGGCCCAATAATTTGAAACGGTTAACATTCCTCAGATAAAAGTTCTTTTCTTTCCTCAAATATAAATTGAATATGATCCCAATTATAAAAATCCTAAGTAAAAATACTGATTGGAAGACTTCTGGTTTGTGATTCTGCATGTAGGGAGTTTGGACATCACAACTCCATCCTACCAAAAAGCTGAACACACTGAAAAATTCACAACTCTGGCCGGGAGCGGTGGCTCATGCCTGTAAACCCAGCACTTTAGGAGGCCGAGGCGGATGGATCTCCTGAGGTTGGGTGTTCCAGACCAGCCTGGCCAGTATGGCGAAACCCTGTCTCTACTAAAAATACAAAAATTAGCCAGGCATGATAGCAGGCACCTGTAATCCCAGCTACTCGGGAAGCTGAGGCAGGAGAATCGCCTGAACCCGGGAGGCGGAGGTTGCAGTGAGCTGAGATAGTGCCATTGCACTCCAGCCTGGAAGACAGGGAGAGACTCATCTCAAAAAAAAAAAAAAAAAAAAAAAAAAAAAAAAGAAAGAAAGAAAGAAAGAAAAGAAAAAAGAAAAATTATCAACTCCTTTTGGATACTTAAGTGAGGTGAGGACACAGGGCAAACTGTTGTCTCCAATATCAGAGAGACAGACAGGCAAATAAGGAGCGTCATGACTTACCGGAGCTGACTCATGAGCAGAGGCTGCTGCAGAAACCAGTGCCAGCGTAGGAAAACCTGAACTGTGATTGATGAGTTGCTGGAGGTTCAATGTAGACAAGTCTGAGGGTTAAAAACTCCAAGGGAACCCCAAACTTCTGTGAATTTTACCTTTAGGAACTCGACGAGGTCCTCACAGAAAAAAACAAACAAACAAACTACCTTGTGCTTCTGGCAGGGAGAAGGAGAAAGCAACCATTTTGAAATACTCCAGAGTACTCTGTTCTTAACAAAGTCTGCTCTCAGCAGAAGCTATTTAACCAGAGCCTAACCTGCAGGTGTTTTATACAAGCCTAATTGACTTGGAGCAAAGGAAATACCCAACTCCACATTAGAGAAGGGAAATACTCAACTTCAGCCCACTCTAGCCATCTTGTCTCACCTAAGGAGAGAGGGGAAACTGAGGAGCACTTGCACACTTTACATTCCAGGGACACTGGCTCACTGAAAAACTGAGGCCTAATGTTTGGATTATAGGACACTTTGCCTCCCTTGACACCTTAGCACCACATTACTAAATAATAACTATTTACAGCATTTCCTTTTTACCTAGTACATCATGTATGTCTGTCAATAAAAAATTACAAGACATACTAAAAAGCAAACAAATAATAATTTGAAGAAAGAGAGCACTCATCAGAACTTGGCATGCCAGGGATATAGGAATTATAAGCTCAGGAATTTAAAACAGCAATAATTAATATGGTAAGTGCTCTAACAGGAAAAGTAGACAGCATGCAAGACAGATGGCAATGGATCCAGAGAGATGAAAATCCTAAGAAAGAATTAAAAAGATACTGGAGATTAAAAATGCCATAACAGAAATGAAGAATGCCTTTGATAGACTCTTTAGGAGACTGGACCCAGCTGAGGAAAGGGTCACTTGCCTTGATTTTTACAGATTTATCAACAGAAATTTCCAAAACGGAAAAGCAAAGAGAACAAAGATTGTAAAAAATAGGAAACAATATCCAAAAACTGTGGAACAACCACAAATGGTGCAAATATGTATAAGGGGGATACCAAAAAGAAAATAAAAAGAAGTAGAAAAAACACTTGAAACAATAATGACTGAGGATTTCCCCAAATTATTGTCAGATACCAGATCACAGATCCAGGAAACTCAGAGAACACCAAGGAGGATAAATGCCAAAACAAAACAAAAAGCAAAACCCTACACTGGCATATTATTTCAAACTATAGAAAATCATAGGTAAAGAAAAAACCCTGAAATAAGCCAGAGTTCAACAACACTTTGCCTATAGAGGAACAAAGAATTACATCTGATTTCTCCTCAGAAATCATGCAAGCAAGAAGAGAGTAGAGTGGAATATTGAAGGTCCTGGGAGGAAAAATGACAAACTAGAATTCTGTACCCTGTGAAATATTCCTTCAAAAGGGAAGGAGGAATAAAACCTTTCTCAAACAAAAGTTGGGAAAATTTGTTGCCAGTATACTTGCCTTGCAAGAAATGTTAAAAGAAATTCTTCAGAGAGAAGGACAATAATATAATTTAGGGCAGAAACTCAGATCTTCACAAAGAAAGGAAGATTATCAAAGAAGGAAAAAGTGAAGATAAAACAAAAACTTGTATGTTTCTTATTAATTGATCTAACAGATAACAGTTTGTTCAAATAATAATAGCAGCAATGTACTTGGTTATGTATGCTTATATACATGTCTTATGTGCATATACTATATATGCTTATATGTAAGTGAAATGGATGACAATGATGATACAAGGGATAAGAAACAGAAATTAGGATTATTTTGTTATTATAAAGCACTCCCATTACCTGTGAAGTGGCAAACTATTTTAAAGTGGACTTGGATTAGTTGCAAATGTGTATTGCAAACTCTAGGGCAACCACTTAAAAAAGTAAAAAAAAAAAAATTATATATCTATGACATATGCTAAGAAAGGGGAGAATATGGAATCAAAATTAACATGCTCAACACCATAAAAGGCAGAAAGAGTGAAAGACAAAAATAGGAGCAAATAACAAGAAAACAAATAGAAAACAATAACAAATATGATAGATATTAGTCCAAATATATCAATAATCACCTTGGATGTCAATGATCTAAATTTACCAATTAAAAGACTAACAATGTCATAGTGGATCAAAAAGCAAGACCCAACTATATGCTGTCTTTAAGAAGCCCACTTTAAATATAAAGACAGATATACTATGCTAACTCTAATCAAAAGAAAGCAGGAGTGTCTATCTTAATTTCAGACAAAGCAGACTTCAAAGCAAGTTAAATTATCATGGATAGTGAAGGCTATTATTTAATGATAAAGGGGTCAATTTTCCAGAAAGACAATTATCCATAATGTGACTGTACCTAACAACACAGCGTAAAATTATATAAAGCAAAAAGTGATAGAAATGAAAGGAGAAATAGATGAAACCGTTATTATAGTTGGAGATTTCAACACAACTCTGTCAGAAGTGAGTAAATCCAATAGGCAGAAAATAGTAAGCACATAGTTGAACTCAGTAACACCATCAATAAACTAGATATAATCAACATCTGTAGCCTACTTCATTCAACAACAGCAGAATACACATTCTTCTCATGCTTTCTTTTTTTTTCTTTTTTTCTTTTTTTTTATTCTTTTTTTTTTATTATTATACTTTGAGTTCTAGGGTACATGTGTATAACGTGCAGGTTTGTTACATATGTATACTTGTGCCATGTTGGTGTGCTGCAACCATCAACTCGTCAGCACCCATCAACTCGTCATTTACATCAGGTATAACTCCCAATGCAATCCCTCCCTCTCACGCTTTCATAGAACATGTATGAAGGTATACTGCATTTTGGACCCTAAAATATACCTTAACATATTTAAAATAATAGAAATCATACAGTGTCTGAGTTCAGACTGCAGTGGGGTTAAACTAGAAACTAATAACAGAAAGGTAAGCAAAAAATCCCCAAATAAGCACACTTCTAAATAAACAATTCAACTTTAAGACTTACTATTATGCTATTGGCAAAAGATTAGACAAATTGATCAACGGTGTGACTAGCAAGCCCACAAATAGACCTGCATAAATATAGTGAACTAATCTCTGACCAAGAAGCAAAGGTAATAAAATGGAGCAACGAGAGTCTTTTCAATAAATGGTACTAGAACAACTGCACATCGTGCAAAAAAATTAATCTAGACACAGATCCTGCATCTTTCACAAAAATTTAAATGAAAATTGTTCATAGACCTAAATGGAAAAGGCAAAACTATAAAACTCCTAGGAGATAACACAGGAGATACTTTGATGACAAAACTATAAAAGATATTAAAAAGATCAGTGGTTGCCAGTGGTTGAAGAGGAATGGAGGGGTGAAGAGGCAAAGCCCAGAAGATTTTCAGGGCAGTGAAACTACTTTGTATGGTTGCAGAATGGCAGATACATGTCATTATACATTTGTCCAAACCTGTAGAATGTATAATGCTAAGAGTGAGCTCTAATATAAACCATGGACTTTGGGTGATTATGATGTGTCAATGCAGGTTCAGCAAATATGGCAGTCAGGAGGGACACGTTGGTAATGGGGGAGAGTATGCATGTGTAGGGGCAGGAGATATATGGGAAATCTCTGTACCTTTCTCTCATTTTTTCTGTGAACCTAAAACATCTATAAAAAAATAGTTTTAAAAAAATATTAATTGGGCTGGGTACGGAGGCTTATGCCTGTAATTCCTGCACTTTGGGAGGCCGAGGTGGGTGGATCACTTGAGGTCAGGAGTTCGAGACCAGCCTGGCCAACATGGGGAAACCCTGTTTCTACTAAAATTACAAAAATCAGCCGGCATGCTGGCACGTGCCTGTAATCCCAGCTACTTGGGAGGCTGAGGCAGGAGAACTTCTTGAACCTGGGAGGCGGAGGTTGCAGTGAACTGCGATTGCGTCATTGTACTCCAAACTGGGCGAAGAAGCGAGATTCCGTCTCAATAATAATAATAATAATAGGATTTGTTTATAACATGACAAAAGTATCTTAGAGTTCATTCAAAAGTGAGACTAGCACAAAAACTTGAAAAAAGAAAATGAGTGATTTTTCTAAGCAGAATGCGAAAATATACTAATCGTAATAATTTTACTGGTAGAAGAATGAATAAATTGACTTCCTTTAGGAGCTCAGGCACTCATATTCATTCTAGCTCTCTTATTCTACCTCTAGCAAGAATACTGATCTTGATTTATCATTTTTTGTTGTATTGAGTGGGCCATGTTGTTTGGGTACAGCACTCAAAGAAACTAAAAAGTCTTAATAAACACAGATGTGTTCTTTTCTCTATTTTCTTCCATGCCTGGAGGCAGCTCCTTCTGGAGTTTGTAACACTTCTCCTGTTACCCACATAGGATAGGCCTGTGATATATATCTGCTAAATTCCTTTGCTTCTGTTTTCTCTGGTGCTGGCAGGTATGAGTTTCATTTCTACTCAGTGGTAGGCTGTGAGAGCCAGGTTTAGGTAGTAGGGTGAGAGAATGTACAGGCCATAGCTGGACATGGCTTAAGCAAGCTCATTGTGGTTCTTTAGTGGGATTTGGGGATAAAGCTCTTGCTAACAGTAAACTATTACTTTGTCTTCCATAATTCTCATGTAGCCAGGGAGTGGGTGTTGAGGGGAGGGAGGAGATATGATATTTCTTGGTTAACAGCATCTTGGTATAATCCATTTCTTATGACAAACCTAACTAAATAGATAAATGGAATAAAATTAAAAGTCCAGAAAAAATGTAAGTGTTTATAATAATTTAATATATGGAACATTTTACCAAACTGTATTCTTTTGGAAAAAATAGATACGTGAGAAAGTCCTCAATGATAAAAAGCACAAAAACTTCTGCGTACTCCACACACAGTTTAACTGTACCTAATTCATACTTGGCATCTCAAAGGCTTTGAGAATTCCTGTAGTACATAGGAAAAATCAGTTTAACTTTGTTTAATTCAGCATTTTCCAGTGCTGAAATTTCAAATTCAAAATTATATTTGGCCACAATTGTGGGATTTTTTTGGGTCTGGTATGTGCCCAAACATATTTGAGTGATTAATTGGTTATTCACAAAGCAAGGTCAGGACTATTGTCTATTAACCTGGGAAAAATTACAGTGGCACACTGCTACAGTTAACTGTGGTTAAGTACAGTGTTACTGTGTCTGGAACGTTTTGCTATCCATCTGCTCTCTGTAGCCATACAGAGAGGCTTCGATTATGGTGCCCTATTCTTCCATCTCCAAGTGCTAAAATGGGCACAGATTCCAGATTGGGCCAATCAGAGTATTTCTTGATCTTTCTCTGCATTCTTTGGGGATAGTGATTGATTCAGTAATTAGAACATGGTCTAAGATAAGTCAATTTGAGTCATTCCTAGGAATTTCGGGCTGAAGCTAGTAAGACACACCAAAGTCTCTCCTTTGTGAGATGTAAGAGATAGGCCTAGGGTACTGACAGCCATCTTTCCTGCTATAAAGAGAGATTCTAAACAGCATCATAGGCAAATATTAAGGCAAATGGCAAACTAGGGAGAGATATTGCAACCCATGTAACATAGCATGGTTAGCATCCCTAAATACATGTAGTCTTACATGTCAGTAATAAATTGACAAAAACACCAACTGAAAAACGGCCAAATAATTTGTATAGGCAAACAATAAAAGAACTTCAAAGGATTAAAAAGTGTCCTACCTCACTAGCATTAAAAATGTAAATTAAAATGTGCAGATGGCATTTGTAGTCTGTCAGATTGACAGAATAAAATTAATGATAGCACTCTCATTCATAGATGATAGGAGCTATTAACATTTCCAAAAGATTACTGTGGCAAAACAAATCAAATGCCTTCAATATTTTTATACCCCACCATCCCAGTTTTAACAATTTATCCGAAAGAAATAACTGGACAAGAGCCCAGATATGTGTTTATATGGCAGGGCTTAATCTCAAAGTGTTAATCTAATTATTTCTCCCCTTTCTCTTTCATGTCTACTCCAAGAGGTACTTTTGTGCCCCAAACTCATACCGAAGACTCAAAGAAATCACAAATCTAGCTGTTAGATGCGAGCAGGACTGGTCCCTAGGTACTTTTACCTTTGTGGGTCTTTTCTGTCATAAAAAATATGAAAAATTATATTTTATAATTGTGTTAGTATAAACACAAATACAACCCAGGCTGGATTCATTGTTAAGTTCATTATTATTCCATTCATTTTGTTCTTATTTTAAAGAAACAAAAATTAGAACATTGTTGTGGGTCCCTCAAAGTATCATTGGTCCTAGGCCCTTGCCTACTATACCTACCAGACAAATGAGCCCTGGATATAAGCCCTGGGCTTTGGGAGAGAGCAGCCAGAGTGGCAACCAAAAACAAAAGGAGATGGAGTCAGGGTTCTCCACAAAGACAGAACCAATAGGATATACACACAGAGAGATGCGTGAGAGGGGATTTATTAGGGGAACTGGCTCATGCAATTATGGAGGCTGACAAGTCCCCAGATAGACCATCTGCAAGATTGAGACCCAGGGAAGCCCATGGTATAACTCTCAGTCTGAGGTCAAAGTCTAGAGAAATCTGGGGAGCTGCTCCAGGAGCTGGAGAACATGGAATTCTGATTTCCAAGGGCAGGAGTAGAAGGATATCTCAGCTCCAGGAGACACACACACACACACACACACACACACACGCACACACAATTTACCTTTCTTCTGCCGTGAGGGGGGATCTTCTCCACTCAGTACCCCAACTCACACCCCAGTTTCCCCTGGAAACACCCTCACAGACACACCCAGAAACAACGCTTTACCAGCTCCCTTAATACAGTCAAGTTGATACATAAAATTAACCATGACTTGGAGGAAGGTCTGGAGCATAGTGGAAGGGCCTCAGAGAACCCGCTTTCTCTGTGTTTTTCTCATCCTATCAACTGGTAACTTATAGAAAACTTACAAATTAACAGTGCTGGACTTTGTTATCTTGTCTTTATGAAACTTAGGTGGAGACGGTGGCATAGAAAGAGAACAACCTCGCACATGTCCATTGAGTTAGAACTGAATAGAAGTAGTGGAGAATCTCCTTTTGAGCAGGAAGGTTGACAACCACACTGTTTATGTGGTGTGGCAGAAAGAATATGAACTTCCAATAAAACGAAGCAAATTATTTATAGAGCACTCATATAGTAGAAAGTTTTTGCAATCATTAAAAAAGGATTTATCTTGTTTATATGAAACAAGGACACATAATATAATGAGACAGGTCACAACTGAAGTGTTATGTTGGTAAACCTATTCACACCAGTGGGAAGACAAAATAGGCCTGAGAACAATTCCTCTGGGGTATATCCCACTCTGGAGGTCATTAGTGACTTGTCATGTCACTGTTTTTGCCAAAGTGAGTTCAGATTTATGCTCCCTTAAGTTGTGATCCCAGTGTCTTTAGCTATTCTCTAACGATGGACATTCGATTATGTAATGCCTAGTATTAGTAACGGTTCTTCTATTTAGCTAAAGGGATTAGTTGTCTGTAATGGACTCAAACATTTATAAGTTTAGCTTGTCCATATTCACAAAGCTTCTGAATCTTCTCATTCTTGGCCAGGATCCAGAAACAGAAACACTTCATGGGCTCTCATTTCATTGCTTTTTCTTTGTTATATCTCTGATTGATAAAAATCAGTTATCTTTTTAATTCTGGTTCATGGTTTCCAAATCAATTATCATTGCACTATGTTATGATAAGACTATATTTTTCCTATAGGATTTAGAGGCCACATGCAAAAGCAACGTCATTTTGCTTATGCACAAAATACAGTCATTAATGTAGAATGAGCCACTTTTTAGATCCTTTCTATTGTATTTAGGAACTTGGTGTATATTTCCATATCTCAAAATAATAGATTCTGAAACATGGCAACTGTTTTGCATTATGGCTGGCTGTTCTGTCAAGTAAATTTTCCTTTGGGTTCTTAGGGAGAAATAATACTGATTAAATAGCCTACTCTTCCCACTTCTATTTCCAAATTGCAACCATCTCATTAAGAATTGGCCACATCCACAATGCTCATTCCATTATTGCCCATACACTGTATGAGCATACAGGATAGCCTTTTGTCCAAGTCCATGGTAACAGACTCAAAATGGCTGGATCACTGCTAGTACCTTCTCTCCAGATCCTTTCTTAAGGAGTACAGACATATGAAGTAAGAATGCTAAGAGCACATTCTGTTGTTCTCTACTGTTCTTTAAAGTGCTGAAATAAGGTTGCTTGATTCTCCTACCACTTATCTTTTTCTCTATTTGCATCTTTCCTTATATATGTTTGCCCTATCAGAGGAGACAGCCTGGAATAATACTCCAAATGATGAGAAGCAAATATGGCATGACCAAGCTGTCTCCTCTGTTTATTCCAAACCTACATTCAAAGCATTTACTAAGTATGTCATCTGTGAAGATTTCCTTCTGTTGGCATCTGCCTTAGGTTTAAGACACAATTTATTGATGAAATTGTAGCAGTAACATTTGTATAGCAAGTCACAGATTATAAGAATTTAATGTTTCTAACTAGGAGACATATAACAATCTCTGCTTTTAAAATAATAAGGACAGGAGTAGAAATTGTTTTAAATATTACTTGGCTAATCATGATATAAGTTACACTTTTTACCTCTACCACCTCATTGCCAAGCCTATCTATTAGACAATTCAACTGGTGATCCAACTATATTGCCCTTCAATATGAATTTTGTGGCACATACTTTTAATATGGAATATTACTCCTTAATGCTCTGCCACCCCAAATATTATCTAGTAATTGCTTAAATTGCTCATTTTAATATTCATTTATTCTACTACTTTGTGGTAAGTATGAATTATTGAGAAAAGCACTTCACATTAATTTCCTGGTCCTTCCTCTCCTATTCTGTTTGTAATATAAAATTTTATTCCCTGATTTGTTGATATCTAAGTCTAGGTCTGTTTTTGTGGACACTCTGGTGTTCTAGCCTTTTGTGTCCTTGTTAAGGCTTCAGTGTTAAAGTCAAAACTAGAAAAAAATATCAATATGAGAGAAAATCTAGTTAAAACTTGTTAGTCTTATGGTTGATGGGCCATTTAATTTTTTGATCTGTTTATTGACTATTACATAAATATCTTTGGCTATTTACAAGCTGGACAATTCCAAGAAACAAGAGCAATTCCTGGAAATGGGTCCATTGATACTTAGCTTACTGCCCTATACACAATCATTTCAGGCACTTAACATTGCCAAAGCTTTCATAAATAAATGTATCTTGTAGTCTCAGTCACTCTCACTTTCTACCTCTGAATGTGACTGAAGGGCATTGATATGACCACTATTTACTTTTAAATTAAAGACTCATGGCTTTTTTTAAATCCAGCATCCTAATGATTGGTATTTTTATGTCTGATTCACTGTGCCTCACTTGCTAAAACAAATGGTTAGAACATTAGTCATTGACTGAGTTATTATATAAATAGATATCTATAATAGTATATATCAATGTATGTATCTATCTCATCCATTTATCTCAATGGGAGTTGATGCCAGCCACACTGGATATAATTGTCAATTTTGCTGATATACTTCATTTTTTAACTAGAAATTTTCTGTTAGTTGGCATTCTTTCAAATACAAATCTCTATTAATCAAGCATTGTCATCTATAAGTCAAGTTCCATGGTTTTTTTTTTTTTTTTCCCTTTTATGAATTAAGAGTCTCATACAGTGGGGCACAAGCTTTCAATGTTAGAGGTAAGTCATTTCATGGGGACAGTCTTGTCTGTAGTGAGGTGACTTCCATTGTTCATAAATCCCATGGTTTCCTTCCATGCTACTCACTCCTGCAGGTTTATGAATATATTATCTGCATTTAATCAGTTCAGTTTGCTGAGCTGCCTGTTTCTTATTTAAATGCTTTTCATACAATGTTCAAGTTCTTATTAGAATCTTTGATCTTAAAATTATGGAAGCCACCCATTAGTAGGTATAGTCTCAACCAGTACCCACTAGGATGCTTGTAGTTATATTTAAAAGACAAAGTGGTTAGTAACTGAATCAAGGATCATTAGATCTAAAAGCCCAATGTCCTTCCCTATAGCACTCCACCAGCCTTCTGCCAGAAGTACGGTTTCCTATTGTACCCCATGGGACCATTCTATTAAAATGGTTCCATGTCTTTCAGCTTTGACTACTCCAAGGTTCCCACTTAAAGAACCCTTCCTTACTTAACTCTCAGTGGCATCAGCTGAGTTTCCTACTCATGCATAACATTTGTACTAACAACAGCGTCAGGAGTTCCTCATAACAATTTGTCAGATTTGCCAGTCCAACACTTTTCACTCTTTCACCACTGCATTTCTGTGTCCTTTTAATATTTAGATATGCTTCTTGCCCTGTGATTTGGGTTATATTGTGCATTGAGCTCAGTACCTAAGAGTTCAGGAAAGCACAGTTACTTCTCCACAGGCCATTATACCGTGACCTAACCATATAGCTTCAGATCTTCCTGACCTGCTTGTCAATTGGATTTTTCATCTCATCCTCCAGGAATTATTTTTCTTATGGAGGAGAGTTTAATTTCAGACTCTTCAGTCAGAATCCTTCTTCTTAAAAACAAAACCCCACAGTTATTTCCCCCTCAACTTCTCCTTGAAACCTTAAAAGCTATAAGATAGGCTGTACAAATGCTTTGTGAATGGGGCCTACCCCTCCACACCTGTGGGTATTTGTCGTCAGGTGGGACGAGAGACTGAGAAAAGAAATAAGACACAGAGATAAAGTATAGAGAAAGAACAGTGGGCCCAGGGGACCGGTGCTCAGCATACAGAGGACCTGCACCGGCACCAGTCTCTGAGTTCCCTCGGTATTGATTACTATTTTGACTATTTTAGCAAGAGGAATGTAGCAGGAGAGCAGGGTGATAGTGGGGAGAAGGTCAGTAAGAAAACATGTGAGCAAAGGAATCTGTGTCACAAATAAGTTCAAGGGAAGGTACTACACCTGGATGTACACGTAGGCCAGATTTATGCTTCTCTCCACCCAGACATCTCAGTGGAATAAAGAATAACAGAGCAGCATTGCTGCCAACATGTCTTGCCTCCCACCACAGGGCAGTTTTTCTCCTATCTCAGAATAGAACAAATGTACAATCGAGTTTTATATCGAGACATTCCGTTCCCAGGGGCAGCCAGGAGACAGAGGCCTTCCTCTTTTCCTAATCGTCCTCAGTACAGACCCTTCATAGATGTTGGGCTGGGGGATGGTCAGGTCTTTTGCATCCCATGAGGCCATATCTCAGGCTATCACATGGGGAGAAACCTTGGATAATACCTGACTTTTCAGGGCAGAGGTCCCTGCAGCTTTCCGCAGTGTTTGTGTCCCTGATTTATTGATAATGGAGAATGGCGATGACTTTTACCAAGCATACTGCCTGTAAACATTTTGTTAACAAGGCACATCCTGTACAGCCCTAGATCCCTTAAACTTTGATTCCATACAACACATGTTTTTGTGAACTCAAGGATGGGGCAAAGATTAACAGCATCTCAGGGCAAAGCAGCTATTCAGGGAACAGGTCAAAATGGAGTTTCTTATATCTTCCTTTCCTACATAGACACAGTAACAATCTGATCTCTCTTTTCCCTACAGCTTAGATCTATGTGAAGTGTTGCTCTCAGTTACTCAGGTGAATCTGCTTTACCCCTGTGGCAATATGGAGGCACATCCCTGAGATTTTCCTTCAAGAGACATGTCAAAAGGAGTGCAGTGAGCTGAGAGTCTCCAGCTGCAGCACCTTCAAAATCTGCCACAGCATTTCAGCCAAGGCCACACTTTTCCTGGCCAGCCCCACTCAATGACTAAGCATGACACTGTACTAAGACATTTTTGCCCAACACGTACTTCTCCCAACACAAAAGATCTCCATTGAGCATTTTTGTGCCACAACTTTCCCTTGTGTGGGCTCAGATTTTCTCAGAGTTGCAATCAGAGCCTCTCCCTACTATATCTTTATCCTTCCCCCCTACCCCAGTCCCCTTCATAAGTATCAGATATACATTGTGGTATAAAGCATTTTCTGTCTACTCCTGTTTCCTCTGCCATTTATTTTGTGTGTGTGTGTGTGTGTGTGTGTGTGTGTGTGACAAAAAAACTTTTTTCATGGGCACTGTAATTTAAATTTTATGTAATTTTCATGTGCCATAAAATATGCTTTTTACAAAATGTTTTTAAGAAACTTCTACACACACACACACACACACACACACACATATATATATATATATATATATATATTTTTTTTTTTTTTTTTTTTTTGAGACAGAGACTTGTCTGTCACCCAGACTGGAGTGCAGTGGCGCAATCTCTGCTCACTGCAAGCTCTGCCTCCCGGTTCACGCCATTCTTCTGCCTCAGCCTCCTGAGTAGCTGGGACTACAGGCGCCCGCCACCAGGCCCAGCTAATTATTTTTTGTATTTTTAGTAGAGATGGGGTTTCACCATGTTGGCCAGGATGGTCTCAATCTCCTGACTTCGTGATCTGCCCACCTTGGCCTCCCAAAGGGAAACATCTATATTTTAGGACACATTTAGATTTGCAGAAAATCTTATAGTATGGAGTTCCCATGTAACTCATACCCACTTTCCCCTATTGTTAACATCTTACATTGAACATTTTTCATGATTAATGAACCAATGTTGACACATTATCATTAAGCTAAAGTCCATACTTTATTTATTTTTTGCTTTTACTTAATACCCTTTTATTTCTCCTTCCAAAATCCCATTCAGGATATATTACACTGAGTAGACATACTTCTAATCTTAGTCTCCTTGTGTTTGTGATGGTTTCTCAGACTTTCCTTGTTTTTGATGACTTTGACAGTTTTAAAGAGTACTAGTCAGTATTTTAGAGAACGTTCCTCAGTTGAGATTCATCTGATGCTTTTCTCACAGTTAGGCTGGGATTATGTATTCTTGGGAAGAAGACCATGGAGGAAAAGTGCTATTCTCATCATATCAAAAATACGTACATGACTTGATGTTGACTTGGATCACCTGGCTGAGGTAGTGTTTGTCAGTTTTCTCTACTGTAAAGTTACTCTTTTTCTTTTTCCTTCCCATATTATACTAATGCCTTAGCTTTTACACGCATCAACAAATAAATCTCTTGCACTTCTCATGGCTGGTTTCAGTAGTGGAGCATCTGAACTAGTGGTCCAAGGAAGTAAGTCTTAGTAAGTTCAGTAGTGGTCCAAGGAGGTAAGTCTCTTGGACCACTATCTCTTGAGCTTCTAACATTATCTTGACATTGCCTTCTGAACTAGCACAGCTGTTTTTAGTAGTGGAGAATCTGAACTAGCACAGCTGGTTTTAGTAGTGGTCCAAGGAAGTAAGTTGTAAAAAAATCATGATCCCTTGCTTGATTATTAGATTTCAGACAGTTTTCAGATCTGGAACCTACTGACTAAAGAGGTGGCTGAATTCCTAGGAAAAACACCACTGGTATGTACTTTAAAGATTTCCTTAGTACCCCCCTTCTGTATGTACTTTAAAGATTTGTCTAGTCTTTCCCAAATGGATCCATAGATATTTATGTGGTAAATATATACTTGGAAAGGAGAATATACACACAGTCGGGAGACTATTGGACACAGGATCTGGGTTGACATTGATATGCAGAGAGCCAAAGTATCACCATGGGCCCTGTTACATGGAGGTGAATGGGGCAAGGTAAAATATTACTAGCTAAAGTTTATCTTGCAGTGGGTGCATTTGGTTTGCAGATCTACTGCATGGTCATTTCTCTGGCTCTCAAATGTACTATTGGATAGTGTTCGACAATGGGTCCTTGGCTGTGGAGGAAGATACAGCCTCTGATATTACTAACCTTAAAGATAGAAAATAAAAAACAATATTGTTTCCTGAAGATATGACAGAGATTGGTTCCCCTTTAAAGATCTAAAATCAGAGAAGTGGTAGTCCCTATCACATATATTTTGGAGACAGAGTGTATTAGTCTGTTTTCACACTGCTGACAAAGATGTACTCTCCAAATCTCATGTCCTCACATTTCAAAACCATTCATATCTTCTCAACAGTCCCCCAAAGTCTTAATTCATTTAAGCACTAACTCAAAAGTCCACAGTCCAAAGTCTAATCTGAGACAAGGCAAGTCTCTTCCTCCTGTGAGCCTGTAAAATCAAAAGCAAGCTAGTTACTTTCTAGATACAAGGGGGGTACAGGTATTGGTAAATACAGTCATTCCAAGTGGGAGGAATTGGGTGTAACAAAGGGGTTACAGGGCCCATGCAAGTCTGAAATCCAGCAGGGCAGTCAAATTTTAAAGCTCCAAAATGATCTCCTTTGACTCTATGTTTCATACCCAGGTTACCCTGATGCAAGAGGTAGGTTCCCATGGTCTTGGGCAGCTCTGCCCCTGTGGCTTTGCAGGATACAGCCTCTCTCCCAGCTGTTTACATGGGGTGGCATTAAGTATCTATGGCTTTTCCAGGTGCATGGTGCAAGCTGTTGGTGTATCTACCATTCTGGGGTCTGGAGGACAGTGGTCCTTTTCTCAGAGCTCCACTAGGTGGTTCCTCAGTAGAGACTCTGTGTGGGGTCTCTGACCCCACATTTTCCTTCCTCACTGCCCTAGCAGAAGTTCTCCATGAGGGTCCCACCCCTGCAGCAATCTTTTGCCTGGGCATCCAGTTATTTCCATACATCTTCTGAAGTCTAGGCTGAAGTTCCCAAACCTCAATTCTTGACTTCTGTGTACCCCAGGCTCAATACTACATGGAAGCTGCCAAGGCTTGAAGTTTCCACCCTCTGAAGCAACAGCCCCAGCTGTACCTTGGCCCCTTTCAGCCATGGCTGGAACAGTTAGGACACAGGGTACCAAGTTCCTAGGCTGCACGCAGCATGGGTGTCCGGAGCTGCACGCCCCGGCCATAGCGAATAATAATTGAGGATTAAACGCCTGAGCTATATTCATTTCCACCCCACACCTTCTCCCTATCTTTGCCTTTTTTCCCCTGTACTAATACCTCATTAAAGATGGTGCTCTTCCTGCTTCTTCTTCACTCACTTTTCCCGCGCCCGGGAAAATTGTTACTTAATAGCGCAAGCGCAACATGACGTCAGACCGGAGAAACCGAAACTAACCTGGCCACGCCCTCGGCAATGAGATCATTCCGCCTTAGCCCAACCCCTTCCCTTCCAAGTGTATATAAGGCAGTGCATTACCGCCATTAAACGAGACTTGATCAGAGCACTGTCTTGTCTCCATTTCTCGTGTCTCTTGTTCCCCAAATTCCCACCCCCTCCTCCAGGGCCTGCTCTGACTATCCCGCGGGCCGGGATACGTGGCGCCCGAACAGGGACCTGGAAACGAGGGACTCCGTGAGGAAGAGGACGCCAAAGGACGGTCGACCGCTAACGAAGACAAAAGGAGTCAAACTCTTCCGATCACCGTGGGAACCTGCCGCATCAGGATCAAAGGTAAGTGACGCGTCCAAAATGGGACAAGAATTAAGCCAACATCAAATATATGTAGGACAATTAAAAGAGGCTTTAAAGATACGAGGAGTAAAGGTTAAAGGTAATGATTTGTTTAAATTTTTTGATTTTGTAAAAGACACTTGCCCTTGGTTCCCACAGGAAGGAACTATTGATATTAAAAGATGGCGTAGAGTAGGGGATTGTTTGCAGGACTATTATAATACCTTTGGGCCAGAAAAAATTCCTGTAACCGCCTTCTCTTATTGGAACCTCATTAAAGATTTAATAGATAAGAAGGAGGCCAATCTGCAAGTCATGGCTGCGGTCGCTCAGACAGAGCATATTTTAAAGGTTAGCTCCCGCTCTAACCTCACAAAGCCTCCGCAAGATACGGAGGAAGATCTCATTTCCCTCGAAAGTGATCATGAGGAAATTAAGTCTCCTTCTGTAACAGATAAAGAAATACCACACGAAAACAAACCAAAAAAATACCCAATTTTACAGATGCTTCAAAAGGAGGAGGAAATTAATAAGCCTAATCAATCGGATATAAATTGGGATGATTTAGAGGAAGAGGCGGCTAAATATCACAACCCTGATTTGCCTCCCTTTACTTCATACCCACCCCCATATAATAAGACACATAATGAGGCTTCTGCGCCCATTGTTATGGCAGCAATAGATCCCAAAGAAGAATTAAAGCAAAAAATTGCTCAACTAGAAGAACAGATTAAACTTGAAGAGTTACATCAATCATTGATAATTAGGCTCCAAAAGCTAAAAACAGGAAATGAAAAAATACCTAACTCAGACGCTATGGAGGGTTCCTTGTGCCCACTTCAGCGGCCTGGACAACATGTTCCAAGAGGGGGGTTAGTTGCTAGCCGACATAGAGAAGACTCCTCCCCCAAAGACGTTTTTCCGGTCACGGAAACCATAGATGAACAGGAACAGGCTTGGAGGCATCATACTGGATTTGATTTTACTATTATAAAAGAGTTAAAGACTGCTGCCTCTCAGTATGGGGCTACTGCTCCATATACTCTTGCTATAGTGGAATCTGTAGCTGAGAATTGGCTCACTCCTACAGACTGGAATACCTTAGTCAGGGCAGTTCTTTCTGGGGGAGACCACTTAATTTGGAAGTCAGAGTTCTTTGAAAATTGTAGAGATACAGCAAAAAGAAATCAACAGGCAGGAAACGGTTGGGATTTTGATATGTTAACAGGTTCAGGTAATTATGCAGACACTCAGGCCCAAATGCAATATGACCCTGGACTGTTCTCACAAATCCAGGCTGCTGCTACAAAAGCCTGGAGAAAACTTCCCGTTAAAGGAGATCCAGGGGCCTTGCTCACAGCGGTTAAACAAGGACCCGATGAGCCATTTTCAGACTTTGTGCATAGACTTATGACCACGGCAGGTAGAATCTTTGGAAATGCAGAAACGGGTGTAGATTATGTTAAACAATTAGCTTATGAAAATGCTAACCCCGCCTGCCAAGCGGCAATCAGACCTTATCGAAAGAAAACAGATTTAACAGGATACATTCGCCTTTGTTCAGATATTGGGCCCTCATATCAACAAGGCCTAGCAATGGCCGCCGCTTTTAGCGGCCAAACAGTAAGAGATTTCCTCATTAACAAAGGTAAAGATAAAGGGGGATGTTTTAGATGCGGTAAAAGGGGACACTTTGCAAAAGATTGCTGTGAAAACCAAAATAAGAGTCCAGAAGCAAAAATCCCAGGCCTTTGCCCAAGGTGTAAAAGAGTAAGGCACTGGGCAAACGAATGTAAATCTAAAACTGACAGTCAAGGAAATCCTTTACCCCCCAGGCAGGGAAACGGGATGAGGGGCCAGCCTCAGGCCCCGAAACAAGCATATGGGGCAGTCAGCTTTGTTCCAGCCAGCAACAGCAATCCATTTCAAAACTTAGTAGAGCAACCCCAGGGAGTGCAGGATTGGACCTCAGTTCCACCTCCCACACAATACTAACACCTGAAATGGGACCGCAAACCTTAAATACCGGAATATATGGACCCTTACCACCTAACACTTTTGGGCTACTTTTAGGAAGAAGTAGTGTCACCATGAGAGGCTTACAAGTCCTCCCTGGAGTTATCGATAATGATTATGAAGGAGAAATTAAAATTATGGCCAGAGCTATTGATAGTATTATTACTGTCCCTCAAGGAGTTAGAATAGCTCAGTTACTCCTGCTACCTTTGGTTAAAACAGATAATAATATTCAATACTCTAATAGAAATATAAAAGGTTTCGGATCATCAGATATATATTGGGTGCAACCAATTACAAATCAAAAACCCTCTCTAACCTTATGGTTAGACGGGAAGGCATTCACTGGACTAATAGACACAGGGGCTGATGTAACTATCATTAAACAGGAAGATTGGCCCTCTCATTAGTCTACCACAGAAACTTTAACTCACTTGAGAGGAATTGGACAAAGCAGTAATCCTAAACAAAGTTCTAAATACCTAACATGGACAGATAAAGAAAACAATTCAGGCCTCATTAAGCCATTTGTCATCCCTTACCTACCTGTTAACCTTTGGGGGCGAGATCTACTCTCTCAAATGAAAATTATAATGTGTAGTCCAAATGATATAGTTACTGCACAAATGTTAACTCAAGGATACACCCCTGGTAAAGGTCTTGGAAAAGGAGAGAACGGTATCCCACAGCCTATACTGGTTTCAGGACAACTTGATAAAAAGGGGTTTGGAAATTTTTAGCTCAGGCCACTGACATACCTGCACCCCAAAGGTGCGCTGACCCCATTACTTGGAAGTCAGATGAGCCCGTTTGGGTTGATCAGTGGCCTTTACTCAATGATAAACTAAGTGCTGCCCAACAGTTAGTGCAGGAACAACTAGCAGCAGGACATATTGAGGAAAGTAATTCCCCTTGGAATACACCTATTTTTGTTATTAAAAAGAAGTCTGGTAAATGGAGACTCTTACAAGATTTAAGAGCAGTAAATATCACTATGATCCTTATGGGTGCCTTACAACCAGGATTGCCTTCACCAGTTGCGATTCCTCAAAAATATTTTAAAATCATTATTGACCTTAAAGATTGCTTTTTTACAATTCCCCTTCACCCTGCTGACCAGAAAAGATTTGCCTTCAGTCTTCCATCTACAAATTTTAAACAACCAATGAAGCGCTATCAATGGAAAGTCTTACCTCAGGGTATGGCCAATAGTCCTACCTTGTGTCAAAAATATGTAGCTGCCGCTATAGAGCCAGTCAGAAAAACATGGGCACAAATGTATATTATACATTATATGGATGATATTTTAATAGCAGGAGAAATTGGCGAACAAGTCTTACAGTGCTTCGCCCAACTCAAACAAGAGTTAACAGCAGCCGGACTACAAATAGCCCCAGAAAAGGTACAATTACAAGATCCATACACTTATCTTGGTTTCCAGATTAATGGACCCAAAATCATTAATCAAAAGGCCATTATACGTCCTGATCATTTAAAAACTTTAAATGATTTCCAAAAATTACTGGGAGACATAAATTGGCTTTGACCGTACTTAAAGCTCACCACAGGAGAGTTAAAACCTCTTTTCGATATATTAAAAGGAGACTCTAATCCAAAATCCCCCAGGTCCATTACTAAAGAAGCATTAATAACACTCCAACAGGTAGAACATGCCATTGCAACACAATTTGTTACTGGTATTGATTATTCTCAGCCCTTAACATTCCTTATTTTTAACACAACAATAACCCCTACTGGCCTATTTTGGCAGAACAATCCCATTATGTGGGTACACCTGCCCTCCTCCCCTAAAAAGGTTTTGTTGCCTTATTATGATGCCATAGCTGATCTAATTATCTTGGGAAGAGAAAACAGTAGAAAATACTTTGGAATTGAACCCTCTACCATTATACAGCCCTACACTCAATCACGCATCCATTGGCTGTTACAAAATACAGAAGCCTGGCCAATTGCTTGCGCTTCTTATACTGGCGCGATTGACAACCATTACCCACCTAACAAACTTATTCAATTTTGTAAACTTCATGCGTTTGTATTTCCCCATATTACCAGTAAAGAACCTCTCAATGACGCATTACTAATTTTCACTGATGGATCTTCCACAGGACTTGCCGCTTACACTTACAATAATGTAGTCGTTAAATTCCAGACCACTTATACATCAGCTCAGCTGGTCGAATTGCAACCTATAATTGCAGCACTATCAGCTTTTCCTTGTCAGCCACTTAACATTTATACAGACAGCGCCTACCTGGCTCATTCAATACCCCTCTTAGAGACCGTGTCTCAAATTAAACATATTTCAGACACAGCTAACCTATTTTTACAATGTCAACAACTTATCCGAAAAAGGACTACTCCCTTTTTTCTTGGGCATATTAGAGCACATTCAGGATTACCGGGACCTCTAACACAAGGTAACGCAACAGCTGACACGGCAACAAAAACCATAGCCACAGTCACTACAGACAATTTGCAACAAGCACAAAAAGCACATGCCTTACATCATTTAAACGCCCAAACCTTAAGACTTATGTTTAAACTTACCAGAGAACAAGCTCAACAAATAGTTAAACAATGCGCCAACTGCATAACATATTTACCTGTTCCCCATCTAGGAGTTAACCCCCCAGGACTCATCCCCAACGAAATTTGGCAAATGGACGTTACTCACCACTTAGAATTCGGTCAAGTAAAATATATCCATGTATGCATAGACACCTATAATGGATTCATCAGTGCAACTATCCAAACAGGAGAGGCCACCAAACATGTCATAGCTCATTTATTACACTGCTTTTCTATTTTAGGAATACCCAAACAAATCAAAACAGATAATGGCCCCGGTTATATATCCAAAACCTTCTTACAATTTTGTAATACCCTACAAATTAAACATACCACAGGCATTCCCTACAATCCCCAAGGACAAGGTATAGTAGAAAGAGCTCATCTGTCATTAAAAACTATTATCACAAAATTAAAAGGGGGGAGCTGGTACCCCGTGAAGGGTACCCCCAGAAACATACTCAATCATGCCCTGTTTATCCTTAATTTTTTAAATTTGGACAGTCATGGAAAATCGGCTGCCGACCGTTTCTGGCATCCTGAATCTCAAAAACAGTTTGCAATGGTAAAATGGAAAGATCCACTTGATAGTTCATGGCATGGCCCCGATCCAGTTTTAATTTGGGGAAGAGGCTCAGTATGCATCTTCTCACAAAAAAATGATGCAGCCAGATGGCTGCCTGAAAGATTGGTAAGACAAATAAATCATAACCATTGTCAGTCCAGGGAAGATAAATCTCCCTGAGAAGTTCTTTCCTTCTTGTTTTTCAGAAAATGAAGCCTAACATGAAATTCCTTTGGAGAATAATCGCTCTATACAACATAGTGACAGTCTATGCAGGTTTTGGTGACCCTCGTAAGGCAAGAGAATTATTACGAAAACAATACGGCCAGCCTTGTGACTGCAGAGGGGGACAAATATCTGAACCTCCGTCAGATAGAATCACCCAGGTGACCTGCACGGGCAAGACAGCTTACATAATGCCAAACCAGTTATGGAAATGTAAGTCTACCCCAAGAGATACCTCACCTAACGGGCCGCTCTTAGAATGCCCTTGTAGCTCTTTCCAATCTTCTGTACATAGTTCCTGTTATACCTCCTATCAACAATGCAAATCAGGCAATAGAACATATTATACGGCCACGTTACTAAAAACACAAACTGGAGGCATTAATGACGTACAAGTATTAGGATCCACTAATAAACTTGTACAATCTCCTTGTAAGGGCCAAAAAGGAAAGCCTGTTTGTTGGAGCACTACCGCCCCCATTCACATTTCTGATGGAGGAGGCCCATTAGATATTACAAGAATTAAAACCGTCCAGAAAAAATTAGAAGAAATTCATAAAGCTTCTTATCCTGAACTTCAATATCACCCTTTAGCCCTGCCTGAGCTTAGAGGTAATTTTAGGCTCGATGCCCAAACCTTTGATATCCTCAATGCTACTTACAATTTACTTCAAATGTCCAATACAAGCCTGGCCCACGATTGTTGGCTTTGTCTTAAAATGGGCCCCCCTATTCCTCTAGCCATACCTAACCTTTCATTGCCTTATGTCAATTACTCAAATGAATCCTTAGTAAATAATTCCTGTCCTATTACCCCCCCTTCTTAGTTCAACCGATGACGTTTTCTAATTCCTCTTGCCTCTTTTCACCATCATATAATAACACTAAAGAAATTGATTTAGGCTATGTTGTGTTTGGCAACTGTACTTCCATAATCAATGTCACCAACCCTTTGTGTGCTATAAATGGCTCGGTTTTCGTTTGTGGAAACAACATGGCATATACATATCTACCTACAAATTGGACAGGGCTTTGTGTTCTGGCCACTCTTCTCCCCGACATTGATATCATCCCTGGAGATGAACCTATCCCCATCCCCGCTATTGAACATTTTATTTATAGACCGAAACGAGCCATACAATTTATTCCCTTGTTGGCTGGACTAGGAATCACCACTGCTTTTACTACAGGAGCCACAGGCCTAGGAGTCTCACTAATCCAATATACTAAATTATCCAATCAATTAATCTCAGATGTACAGACCTTATCCAGTACTATACAAGATTTACAAGACCAAGTAGACTCGTTAGCTGAAGTAGTTCTCCAGAATAGAAGAGGTCTAGATTTGTTAACGGCAGAACAGGGAGGGATATGTTTGGCTTTACAGGAAAAGTGCTGTTTTTACGCCAACAAATCCGGAATCGTCAGAGATAAGATAAAAACTTTGCAAGAAGAACTAGAAAAGTGCAGAAAAGGCTTGGCCGCCAATCCACTATGGACTGGACTCGATGGACTTCTCCCCTATCTCCTGCCATTTCTTGGTCCTTTACTCACTCTTTTACTCTTCCTCACTCTCGGGCCTATAATCCTTAATAAGCTTATGGCATTTGTCAGACAACAAATTGAGGCCTTCCAGGCCAAACCTATACAGGTCCATTATCATCGCCTTGAGATGACTGAAAATGGTGAGTCTTATTTACCTTAATAAGACCACCTCCCCTGTGTGCTGAACTGGACAGTCAATGACGGGTAAGAGGACACTATCTCCATCGGAGCCTAAGACAGGAGGGCCGCCCTTGCTGCTGCCTTATCCCATGACGGGCCTAGAAGGTGGGGGTGAGTTGACCCAACCTAAGACAGGCGCAGTTCCCGAGGGGTTTTCTTATCATAAAAATATAAAAAGGGGGACCTGTCCAGAGCTGCACACCCCGGCCATAGCGAATAATAATTGAGGATTAAACGCCTGAGCTATATTCATTTCCACCCCACACCTTCTCCCTATCTTTGCCTTTTTTCCCCTGTACTAATACCTCATTAAAGATGGTGCTCTTCCTGCTTCTTCTTCACTCACTTTTCCCGGCCCGGGAAAATTGTTACTTAATAGCGCAAGCGCAACATGATGTCCGACCGGAGAAACCGAAACTAACCTGGCCACGCCCTCGGCAATGAGATCATTCCACCTTAGCCCAACCCCTTCCCTTCCAAGTGTATATAAGGCAGTGCATTACCGCCATTAAACGAGACTTGATCAGAGCACTGTCTTGTCTCCATTTCTCGTGTCTCTTGTTCCCCAAATTCCCACCCCCTCCTCCAGGGCCTGCTCTGACTATCCCGTGGGCTGGGATACATGGGGACCCTAGGCCCAGCCCACAAAACCACTTTTACCCCCTGACCTTTGATGAGAGGGGCTTCTGCAAAGGTCTCTGACATGGCCTGGAGACATTTTCCCCATTGTTTTGGAGATTAACATTGGCTTCTTGCTACTTATGCAAATTTCTGCAGCCAGCTTCAATTTCTCCCCAGAAAATGGGCTTTTCTTTTCTATTGCATGGCCATGCTGCAAATTTTCCAAACTTTTATGCTCTGCCTCCCTTATAAAACTGAATGCCTTTAACAGCACCTAAGTCACCTCTTGAATGCTTTCCTGCTTAGAAATTTCTCCCACCAAGTAAAGCATCTTTCTCAAGTTCCACAAATCTCCAGAGCAGGGGCAAAATGCCACCAATCTCTTTGCTAAAACCTAAGAAGAGTCACTTTTACTCCAGTTCCCAACAAGTTCCTCATCTCCATCTGAGACCACCTCAGCCTGGACTTTATTGTCCATATGCTATCAGCATTTTAGTAAAAGTCATTCAACAAATCTCTAGGAAGTTCCAAACTTTCCCAAATTTTCCTGTCTTCTTCTGAGCCCTCCAAACTGTACCAATCTCTGCCTGTTACCCAGTTCCAAAGTAGCTTCCACATTTTTGGGTATCTTTTCAGCAATGCCCCACTCTATTGGTACTAATTTACTGTATTAGTCTTTTTCATGCTGCTGATAAAAACATACCTGAGACTGGGAAGAAAAAGAGGTTTAATTGAACTTACACTTCCACATGGCTGGGAAGTCCTTAGAATCACAGCGGGAGGTAAATGCACTTCTTACATGGTGGTGGCAAGAGAAAATGTAAAAGAAGCAAAAGCAGAAACTCCTGAAAAACCCATCAGATCTTGTGAGGCTTATTCTCTATCACAAGAATAGCATGGGAAAGACTGGCCTCCATTATTCAATTACCTCCCCTTAGGTCCCTCCCACAACACATGGGGATTCTGGGAGATACAATTCAAATTGAGATTTGGGTGGGGACACAGCCAAACCATATCACACAGTCTCACTCTGTTGCTCAGGCTGGAGTGAAGTGGTGCAACCTCAGCTCACTGCAACCTCTGCCTCCCGGATTCAAGCAATTCTCATGCCTCAGTCTCCTGAGTACCTGGTATTACAGGCATGCACCATCACACCTGGCTAATTTTTTGTATTTTTAGTAGAGGTGGGATCTCACCATGTTGCCCAGGTTGGTCCCAAACTCCTGTGCTCAGGCAATCCACTTACCTCAGCCTCCCAAATTGCTAGGATTACAAGCATGAGCCACAATGCCTGACTTATCCTATGTATTTTTAATGGACCAGTCTTGTACCTGTTGAAAACAGATGAATCTTGGAGAAAGCCTGTGGACTACCACAAGGTCAACCAAGTAATAGAACCAGTCATAGCTGCCATGCTGAATGTTGTATTATTGCTTGAGCAGATTAATAAGGCCTCAGATATACAGTATGCGCATTAGTTTGGCAAATGTGTTTTTTCAATCCTAAACAATCAAGAGAATCAGAAATAGTTTGCATTCACATGGAAAGAATAAAATTTTGCCCTAGAGCTATGTTAACAGTTCTATCCATTGACAGAAAATATTTAGAAGAGATCTGGACTGTCTGGAATCCTGTACAATTTCAAATTGATTTATTATATTAATGGCATCATGCTGATCTGGCAGGATGAGCAAGAAGTGACTAGCATACTGGAGGTCTTGGTAAGGCATATGCACTCCAGAGGACTCTGTCACTCCAATAAGAACTTCAGGGATTCAGGGGTCAGGAAGATGCTGATGCAACTCCTCTGAAATAAATGACAAACTGTGCATTTGTGTTCTCTATTACAAAGACAGAAGCATAGAAACTGATAGGATACCAAGTGACCATGTGTCCAGAACCATCCATCATGATTTGTGTTTTGTCAGATTAAATCATAAAGTTAGGCAGTTCCAGTTACAACATATCTATAAGATGTAAATGGTACATTTAAGATTGTATCTAAGTAGAAACAGACAGCATAAGTAAACTGCATAAGCAGACAACCTAGAGCTCCATATCACCCACCACAGTTGTACCAGTAGTCTTTTCTCAGCTCACACTTAGCACCATATGAGAGAGGGGTTCCTGTCCCACTAGATAAAGGAAATGAAAAAAAGTTCATTCTTGGTTTATCAGTTGGTTGGCTTGACAGGTGGATACAAGCTGAAAATGGACAATGGCTACATTACAGCCATACTCAGGGGTGGCCTTGAAAGACATGAATGCAACACATTAAGTCTGTTTGTATGAACTCACAGTTATTGAGGCTGATCCAAATACCTCTGTATGTATGACCTATCAACAATGTAGATGAGTCCCCACCATGCCACTATTCTTTGAAAAGACCAACTGGCATTTTGTAATAAATTGACTATATTAGTCCCCTTCCATCATGGAAAAGTCAATAGTTCTTTCTCGTTGGAACAGACAGCTGTTCTGCACCCATTCTGGATATGAATTTGACTCTCCAGCCCTCAGAGTCTTAACCAACACCACAATTTGTGGATTTACTGAGTTCCTGATTCACAGGCATAGAATCCCACAGAAGTGAGCATCCAATCAGAGGTCTCACTTTACAGTAAAGGAGTTTCAGGAGGGATGTCCTGACTATGGAATCCACTGGTTGTATTATATATCACACTATGTAGAAACTGCTGGCCGATAAACCATTAGGATAGTCTTTTGAAGGTGCAGGTAAAGTTCCAGGATAGAAGCAGTACAGTTGGCCCTCCATATCTGCTGGTGCTGTGTCTGTGGATAAAGCCAACTGCAGATCAAAAATTCCACCCTTATCCACACCAAAGGGAGAGAGTGCCCTTTGGGACAAAGGAAACCAGATCATGCACTCTCTTCTGCCTGAGAGCTCCCTGCCTGTGAGAAGATGATGACTGTGCCCCTCCCAGTAGAGACATGGGTGTGGTGTTGGACTCTGCAGGGGAGGAGGGTGGTTCCACCATAGCAGCCAGGCAGTACCAGTGCCTGGAATGGATGTGGAAATAAGGTCTCCTCCCACCTCTTATCTACTGCTGTGGATGTCCCTGCTGGGAACTGGCACAGTAGCAGCTGTCCCTGCTGGGAATTGGCACAATAGCACCCGGGGAAAATATTTCTAGGGCTATTGAGGGTGAATTCACCCCCACAGATGGTGTGCCTACTGGCTTAAGCTTGCACAAAGGGTGGGGCCCATCCCAATGTGGAGCATTCCTATGGCAGAGTGCAAGTGAGTTGCAGAGCTGTCTGTTAGGGTTTGAGGGAAGAGGTTCTGCCCCAAGGCCATTTCAGGAGTAGCCATGGAATGGGAATGTTTCTTGACCTCAGCTGAATTGTGGGCTGAAGATAAGGACAATGTTTATTTGAACCAAAGAACAAAAGCCCTGGGACAGGGGAGTGATAGGGAAGCAGACTGTCTTCTTGTTTAGTGCAGCCTCCTTTATCCCCCCATAGTGGAGACCTCAGCACCCTGAGCTCCTCTCTGCTCCCCTACCCCATCAGGGTAGGTGCTTCCACTAGTTACTGGGGTATTCAAGGGTGAGTTTGGAAGTCCAGCTCTGCCCAGATTTGTCCCTTGTTCTGGGCTGAGTGAGGAACTCAGAGCATTGAGTAGTCCACAGACCAGCCAACTGCCTGTGACAGCAGAAATCCCCTCTCAGTAAACAAAGAAAAAGAACATAGGCATCAGCTTCTGTGGTAGCCAGCTTTTACCCATAAGCACCACCTACTGGACTGGAAATTGAAGTACCCAACAAAATATAAAACCTGCTGACTGAAAAGCACAGTGCTAGGGAATGAGATAAGCTTCCTGAGGCCTCTGCACTCTCAGCCCTGCAGAAGGTAGTGAGCCTGCTTATATACCCAATACATTGCTACTACAATCAGCATTTAAGAAAGCCACCACACAAAAGCTATCTATAACTAAGGAACTCACACAGAACTTTAGCTCACTGAAAGCACCCAGAATCAAAGCCAAATGATTATACACAATATACATTACAGTCACACCCTCGAGGGGAAAAAAGAGTCTCATTCAAAAGAAAGTCAATTCAAAAATAAAAAATGATAGCTCCCTCAAATGAGAAGGAATCAGCATAAGAATTCCAACAATATAAAAACCAGTGTTTCAACACTCCCAAAGGATCACACTAGCTCTCTAGCAATGGATCTTAATCAAAATGAAAATTCTAAAATGACAGATAAAGAATTTAAAATATGTATGGTAAGGAAGCTCAATGAGATCCAAGATAAAGTTGAAAACCAACACAAAGAAATCAGAAAAAAATTCAGAATATGAATAAACAATTACTAAAGAAATACATATTAAAAAGCAAACTGAACTTTGGGAAATAAAAAAATTATTGAAGTAGTTACAAAATACAACTGAAAGCTTTAACAATAGACTGGAACAAGCATAAGAAAGACTTTCAGAGCTTGAAGACCAATCCTTTTATTTAACCTAGGCAGACAAAAATTTAAAAAATAAAATAAAATAAATCAACAAATCCTTCAAGAAATATGGAATTATGTAAAGTGACCAAACCTCTGAGTTATAGGCATTCTTAAGCAAGAAGAAGAAAAGGTAAAAAGCTTGGAAAACCTATCTGAGGGAACAATTTGGGAAACTGTCCCTAGTCTTGCTAGAGAATTAGGCATTCAGAAACAAGAAGCAAAGAGAACCCCTAGAAGATACTCTACAAGATATACCTCATCAAGGTATATAGTCTTCAGACTATTCAAGTCAATGTGAAGAAAAAATCCTAACAGCAGCAAGAGGGAAACATATAATAACTTATAAAGGTAATCCCATCAGAGTAACAGCAGACTTCTCAGCATAAACCTTGCAAATCAGAGGAGATTCGGGTTCCATTTTTAATCTTCTTAAAGAAAGGAACTGCCAGCCAAGAATTCTGTATCCTCCTAAGCCAAGTTTCATAAATGAAGGAGAAATGAAGTAGTTATCAGACATGCAAATGCTAAGGGAATTTGTTAACACTAGACTGGCCATAAAAGAAATTCTCACAGAAATTCTAAACATACAAACAAAAGGATAATATTTGCCACTATAAAAAAACACAAAAGAAAACTCATGGGTCTTATAAAGCAATTATAAGACTAGAAAGCAACTAGGTAACAATTAACATTATGACAAGAACAAAACCTCACATATCAATATTAATCTTGAATGTCACTGAACTAAATGCCCGACTTTAAAAATTTAGACTGGTGAATTGAATAAAAAAATAAAGTCAACCTTATGCTGCTTACAAGAATGCCACCTAATGGGTAAAGACTCAAAGTACAGGGGTGAGAAAAATATCCCACACAAATGGAAACCAAAAGTGAGCAGGAGTAGCCATACTTACATCAGATAAAACAGACTTTAAATCGACAACAGTTAAAGAAAAAAAAAGACAAAGAAGATCATTATATAATGATAAAGGGATCAATTCAACAAGGAGATTTAACAACCTTAAGTATATATGTACCCCAAACTGGAGCACCCAGATTCATAAAACAAATATTCCTATATGTAAAAAAATACATCAACAGCAATAAAATAATAGTGGTAGGCTTCAATACCCGACTGCCAATACTAGACAGATTATGGAGGCAGAAAGTCGACAAAGAAAGTCTAGACTGAAACAACTCTACACTAACTAGACCTAATATACACTTACAGAACAGTTTGCACAATAACTGCATAATATGTATTTTTCTCATCAGTACACAGAACATTCTCTAAAATAGACCATATTCTTGGCCATAAAGCAAGTTTTAATACATTTTAAAAAAATCAAAATCATATCAAATATCTTCTTGGACCAGGGTGGAATAAAATTAGAAATCAATGCCAAGAGGAAATCTCAAAACTATACAGATACATGGAAATTAAACAACTTGCTCCTGAATGATCTTTGAGTAAACAATGAAATTAAGGCAGAAATCAATAAAAAATTTTGAAACTAGAGACACAATAAACCAGAACCTCTGGGATACAGCAAAAGCAGTTCTAAGAGGAAAGTTTATAGTGTTAAATGCCTACATTAAAGAGACAGGAAGATCTCAAATTAACAACCTAACATTGTACCTAAAAAAAAAAAAAAAAAAAAAAAAAAAACCCTAGAAAAACAAAAACAAACAAAACCTAAAGCTAGCAGAGAAAAGAAATAACAAAGATCAAAGCAGAACTAAATGAGATGGAGACCAAAAGAATGATACAAAGGAGCAAAAAATGAAAAATTGGCTCTTTGAAAAGATAAAAAATATTGATAGACTGCTGGTTAGAATAACCATGAATAAAAGAGACAATTCAAATAAATGCAATCGGAAATAACAGGGACATTAATACCTGCCACTTGGGTTGATTTCATGACTTCGTCTTTGGAATAGTGCTGTGATAAACATATGAATGCAGGCGTCTTTTCAATATAATGATTTCTTTTCCTTTGGGTGGTGATATGATTTGGTTCTGTATCCCTATCCAAATCTCATCTGTAGCTCCCATAATTCCCATGTGTTGTGGGAGGGACCCAGTAGGAGATGACTGAATCGTGGGGGCGGGTCTTTCCCAGGCCGTTCTTGTGATAGTGAATGGGTCTCATGAGACCCGATCGGTTTTTAAAGGGGAGTTTCTCTACACAAGCTCTCCCTCTGCCTGCTGCCATCCACGCAAGATGTGACTTGCTCCTCCTTGCCTTCTGCCATGATTGTGAGGCCCCTCCAGCCAGATGGAACTGTAAGTCCAATAAATCTCTTTCTTTTGTAAAATGCCCAGTCTTGGGTATGTCTTTATCAGTGGCGTGAAAATGGATTAATAAAGTAAATTAGGGCCGGGCGCGGTGGCTCAAGCCTATAATCCCAGCACTTTGGGAGGCCGAGACGGGCAGATCACGAGGTCAGGAGATGGAGACCATCCTGGCTAACATGGTGAAACCCCGTCTCTACTAAAAAATACAAAAACTAGCCGGGTGAGGTGGCGGACGCCTGTGGTCCCAGCTACTCGGGAGGCTGAGGCAGGAGAATGGCGTGAACCTGGGAGGCGGAGCTTGCAGTGAGCTGAGATCTGGCCACTGCACTCCAGCCTGGGTGACAGAATGAGACTCTGTCTCAAAAAAAAAAAAGTAAATTAGTACCAGTTAGAATGAGTCATTGCTGAAAAGATACCTGAAAACGTGGAAGTGACTTTGGAACTGGGTAACAGGCAGAGGTTGGAACCATTTGGAAGGCTCAGAAGAAGACAGGAAGATGTGGGAAAGTTTGGAACTTCCTAGAGACTTGTTGAATGGTTTTGACCAAAATGCTGATAGTGATATGAATAATAAGGTCCAGGCTGAGGTGGTCTCAGATGGGGATGAAGAACTTTTTGGGAACTGGAGTAAAGGTGACTCTTGCTATGTTTTATCTAAGAGACTGGTGGCATTTTGCCCCTGCCCTAGAGATGTGTGGAACTTTGAACTTGAGAGAGATGATTTAGGACATCTGGATGTTGGGAATGAAGTTTTTGGTGTTGCAAAAACAAAACAAAACAAAAACGTGGGAACAAATGATCTCTCAGCCAGGTGAGCTTTACTTTCTGCAGAAAGGGTGCTACCCAATAGCTGTCCAGCCACAAGAGCACACCAAACAAAGGAGACACAGTAATTTATAACCTGACACGTCTACCCTACTGCTGTGTCCAGTTTTCACTGGCTGGAATAGGACCTCACATTTTACACTTTACCCGATTGGTTATTAGTTTAAACATTCTTAATTAGGTGAGGGGACTAGAACAAAGAAAGAAAAGGAAGTTGCTCAGGGATAGTTAAGGAAGCATTTCCAAATAAGGAGTGGCATGCACTATGGGCTGGGGCTTGTCTACTTCTGTCCAGGCATGCCAGAGCAAGCTAGGACAGCTGATTTATATATATCAGGAATATATATATATATATATATATATATATATATTTATATATATATATATATATATATACATATATATATATGTATATATATTTTTATATATATAGTGGATAGCAATCTTATTGTAAGAAAATGTGACTTTTTATAATCTTTGAAGAACTTTCCCATTTCTCACATGGAGGAAGAAATTTCTAAGCAGTAAAGCACTCAAGAGGTGACTTGGGTTGTTTTATAAAAGAAGCAGAGCATAAAAGTTTGGAAAATTTGCAGCCTGACAATGTGATAGAAAGAAAAACCTATTTTCTGAGGAGAAATTGAAGCTGGCTGCAGAAACTTGCGTAAGTAATGAGGAGATGAATGTTAATCTCCAAGACAATGGGGAAAATGTAAGAGTTTTTCACCAGAGCCCCTCCCATCACAGGCTTTGAGGTCTAGGAGAAAATGATTTCCTGGGCCTGGCCCAGGTTCTATTAGGCATACAGATACGTAACAAGTTAGTCATGTGTGGGAATTAATAAATGAAGAAATTGTACTTGTAAATGCGTCATATGTTCACATATCTAAGGTCAGTTTTCTTATTTTAAAAATAGAAGCAATGCCAGCTCCACAAGAATGGTTTTGAATATTAAATACATGAAAGGACTTTGGAAGCTATGAAGTACAACACAAATGTACAATAATAATAATAAATAACGTCACTGTAGAGAACTAGCCCTTTTCTCTACCTAAGGCTTTTTTCTCAGGGGACTGGTGGAACAGAGGCTGACTTCATAGATAGAAAAATATCTAATTTCTACAAAGAGGAGCTCTTTGAAAAAAAACAAAGCAAAGGAAACAAACCAAACAGAAACACTCAAATCCAAGAGGATAGCTCAGGGCTTTTTAATATAATTCTTATCTTGCCCTACTTAGGAACAGGTTTTTAACAGAATATTGATACAACTAAAGAACAACAGAGTTAATACACATAGCATTTACACCATTTGAGGTATTTGGCTATGCTAGGTTTTTTTTTTTTTCTTCTTTCTTTTCCCTCAGTGGAACCACACATTGAGAAATACAGCTTTAGAACACAATATTCTATCAAAATTGGAAAACAGATTTTTATTTGACAACATCAGATATGCAGTGATTCTTTTTTTCAATGTCATTTCTTTCACTTATACCTTCAGTTTATTAAGCCTCTGATTCTCAATTAGAATAAGTTCCCTAAGTCCCTGTCATAAATACAATTGTATCAACCTTTCACATCTCAGCCACATTGAGTTCTAATAAGTGTGCAACAGTAAGACAGCTGAGCATGGAATGGCAATCGGAAAAATATTATACATTGCTTTTTGCCTATTTTAAAATTGAGCAATAAAAGGTATTTATTATTTTGCCATATAAGGTGCTGAGTTCAGGAACATTTTCATGGGAATCAGGTTTTTCCCTCAGGTGTTTGCCTAGTATACTTCACAACTACTATTGATTCCTTTACAAAGTTGATCCATGAATATTTATTGATGGAAGAGGTCTTAGTGGTCATCTGTACTAGCCATTTATTTTGTAGCTAAAGAAATCTCCTGTGCTAGGTGTTTTTATTTAGTTCATTTATTAGTATTACTAGTGGTAAGTAGTTATCTTATTAATTTGTGAACTTTTACTATACATATTGAATAACAAGTTAATAATTTTCTAAAAATTTATTTATTTTATCATATAAATTTGGAAGCACCCAGATTCCTCTACCACAACTAATTAAAATTCTGGCATTTATTAGCCCTCAGTGGCAGAAAATTACAGCAAGTCTTTAATGAAATATTGAACATGAATTATAAATAATAAGTTTGCATCCTAGCAGGATGTACAGGTACCACTTAAACTATTCCCAAAACCACAAAGACAAATAATAATATCAAATACCTTAATATCACCTGGAAAATACCACTACCACCAATAACAACTATGATAGTAACAGTAAAAACAAAAAAATACAAATTTTATTCAATGGTTGTTCTGAACTTGGAATGATCTTAAGCACCTTACTATTTAAAGCACAGAGACGGAAATACGTTTAGAAAATGAAAATTCCCTCCTTTATTAGAATAACATGGTGAAATCTTAAAATTAATTAGACTGGTCAAATGTTTTTCAGAGTTTTTCTTGTCATGTCTTTATCTGTTCTTAGTGTCAAAGAGCCCACCTTACATGTTTTTTGTTTCTTTGTTTTACAAATTTAAATTTACTGAATAAGTATAGGAGAGAAGGGAAAAAAAAACATCCCAATGGTGGTTTGCATATCTTCTTCCTTGTTAAAACTCAGTGTTTTACTTTTTTTTTTGTCTGTCTTTTTTGTATTACACTTTTGGCTTATATTGGTGATACATCTTTTTCCTCCTCTTTCTACTCTTATTTTTCCTCTTCCTACATCTTTTCTTTTTGTGTTTCCTCTTCTTCCTTCTTCTCCTCGTCTTCCTCCTCCTCCTCCTCCTCCTCTTCCTCCTCTCTCTCTTCTTTTTCCTCCTCCATTTCCATTATTTCCATTTCTATTTCCTCTTTTTCTTTCTTCTCTTTCTGTTTTTCCTCCTCTTCATTCTCTGCTTCAGATTCCTCAGGGGTAAATATCATTTGTTGTTCCAACAAGATATTTGGAAACTGAGACTGTACTATCAAAACAGTTATGACACACAGCATAAAACATATTATTCTCAATAATAAAATGAATGTGCACAGTGGATCACATAGAATTGGCCGGGGCATTTCCCATTTTGGATACCAAAATCGGTAATCTGTAAACAAAGAAGCAATTGAAAGCTGGATTTCACATAAAGTAGTTAAATTGTTCAAGAAATAAAGGACAACAATACATACATATGGCTTGGTCACGATCTGCATTACCTAGAAAGAAAAAGAAAGTCCATAAAAAATTAGATAAAATTTCTTTTCTAAAAAATAAGAAAATCTCCCAATAATAGTGTCACTTTCTCCTAGCTCTCAGGCATTATCTTTGATGTCCTCCCTCCAACCACTAGCCAATTTTAAGTACAATATATTCTCTTTAATGAAATCAGCCTGGTTTGTTACAGAAAGTATGGAAATACATGAGTAAGGAGATATGCATTCTAGTGCTAATTCTGTCTTTACGTCATTGACCTTACGTAAGTTTTCCACTTCTGCCCTTAAAATATTGTTCCAGCTCCAACATTCTAGGATTCTATAATCTCTCTTATTTTCATCTCTCTTTCTCCCCACAGATCACTCCTAATTAATCTTAGAAATCTATTCACTTTCCTCATTTAATTCTTATTTTCAGAAGCTTTCAGTTGCTCTTAATTTCCCAGATGGCAAAGTTAGCTCTATAACCTGGCATTCAATATTTTTAGTTAACTAGTCCAATGAGATAATAATAATAGTTTTTAGGAAATAAATTCCCTTTCTTCTGCTCATTTGGGTTGAGAGATGTATCAGTCCATTTTCACACTGCTATAAAGAACTACCTGAGACTGGGTAATTTACAAAGGAAAGAGGTTTTTCCTGTAGTCTCAGATACTTGGGAGGCTGAGGCAGGATAATCACTTAAACCTGGGAGGCGGAGTTTGCAGTGAACCAAGATTGCGCCACTACACTCCAGCCTGGCGACAGAGCAAGACTCTGTCTGAAAAAAAAAAAAGAGATAGAGAGAAAAGGTTTAATTGACTCATAGTTCTGCATGGACGGGCAGGCTTTGGGAAATTTAAAATCATGGTGGAAGGTGAAGGGGAAACAAGGCACGTCTTACATGGTGGCAGGAGGGAGAGTGAGGGGAGAACTGCCAAACACTTTTAAACCACCAGATCTTATGAGAATTCACTCACTATCATGAGAACAGCATGGGGGAAACTGTCCTCCTGATCCAATCACCTCCCACCAGGTCCCTCCCTCAGCACTTAGAGATAACCATTTGAGATGATATTTGAGTAGGAACACAGAGCCAAACCATATCATTCTGCCCCAGCCCCTTCCAAATCTCATGTCCTTCTCACATTTCAAAACACAATCATGCCTTCCCAAGGGTCCCCCAAAGTCTAAACTCATTCCAGCCTTCACCCAAAAGTCCGGTTCAAAGTCTCACCTGAGACAAGACAAGTCCCTTCCATCTATAAGCTTGTAAAATCAAAAGCAAGTTGGTTACTTCTAAGATACAATGAAGGTACAGGCATTGGGCAAATGCTCCCATTCCAAGTGGGAGAAATTGGCCAAAACAAAGGGGCTACAGGCCCCATACAAGTTCAAAACCCAACAGGACAGTCATTAAATCTTAAAGTTCCAAAATAGTCTCCTTTGGCTCCATGTCTCACATCCAGGGCATGCTGATGCAAGGGGCAGACTCCCAAGGACTTGGGAAGCTCTGCCCCTGTGGCTCTGAAGGGTTCAGGCCCTGTGGCTGCTTTCACAGGCTGGCATGGACTACCTGTGGCTTTTCCAGGCACATGGTGCAAGTTGTCATTCTGGGATCTGGAGGATGGGGCCTTCCTCTCACAGCTCTATTATGCAGTGCCCCAGTAGGGACTCTATGTGGGGGCCCCAACTCCACATTTCCCCCTCTGCATTGCCCTAGTAGAGGTTCTCCATGAGGGCTCCACCCCTGCACCAGATTTCTGCCTGGACATCCAGGTGTTTCCATACATCCTCTGAAATCTATGCAAAGGCTCCCAAAGCTCAACTCTGTCATCTATGCACCTGCAAGCCTAACAACACATGGATGCTGCCAAGGTGCTACCAAGGCTTGGGGCTTGCATCCTTTAAAGCAATGGCCTGAGCTGTACCGTGGTCCCTTTGAGCCATGGCTTAAGCTGGAATGGCTGGGAGGCAGGGCACAATGTCCCAAGGCTACACAGAGCAGCAGGGACCTGGGCCTGACCCATGAAACAATTTTTCCCTCCTAGGCCTCTGGGCCTGTGATGGGAGCGGCTGCCATGAAGATTTCTGAAATATCCTGGAGACAGTTTTCCCATTGTCTTGGCGATTAACATTTGGCTCCTCGTTACTTGTGCAAATTTTTGCAGCCAGCTTGAATTTCTCCCCAGAAAAAAAAATATATATATATGTATATTTTTTCTACCACATGGCCAGGCTGCAAATTTTCCAAACTTTTATGCTCTGCTTCCCTTTTAAACATAAGTTTTAATTTCAGATCATCTCTTTATCAATGCATAAGACTATATGCTTTTAGAAACAGCCAGGTCACATTTTGAGTGCTTTTCTGCTTAGAAATTTCTCCTGCCAGATACCCTATATCATCTCTCTCAAGTTCAAAGTTCCACAGATTGCTAGGACATGGGTAAAAATGCCACCAGCCTCTTTGCTAAAGCATAGCAAGAATGATCTTCATTCCAGTTCCCAACAAGTTTCCCATCTCCATCTGAGACCACCTCAACCTGGACTTCATTGTCCATATCACTATCAGCATTTTGATCAAAACTATTCAACAAGACTCTAGGAAGTTCCAAACTTTCCCACATCTTCCTGTCTTCTTCTGGGCCCTCCAAATGATTCCAACCTCTGCCTGTTACCCAGTTCCAAAGTTGCTTCTACATTTTCAGGTATCTTTTCAGCAATGCCTCACTATAACTGGTACCAATTTCATGTATTAGTTGATTTTCACACTGCTAAAAAGAACTACCTGAGACTGGGTAATTTATAAAGAAAGGAGGTTTAATTGACTCACAGTTCTGCATGGCTGGAGAGGCCTCAGGAAACTTACAATCATGACAGAGGGTGAAGGGGAAGCAAGGTACATCTTACATGGTGGCAGGAGAGGCAGGGGGCAACTGCCAAACACTTTAAACCATCAGATCTCATGAGAACTCACTCAATATCATGAGAACATCATGAGAGAAACTGCTCCCCTGATCCAATTACCTCCCATCAGGTCCCTCCCTCAACATGTGGGGATTATAATTCAAGATGGTATTTGGGTGGGGACACAGAGCTAAACAATATCATGATGGTCAGATAAACAATCCTGAATTCCACTAGGAAGCACAGTGGAAGGATAAATGAGTTCTCATACATAGAGGACCCAATAGCAACAAAGAACTTTGTCTTGCAACAGGAAAATTTAGAACTCATTATTCAGGCACCTTAGAGATGAACTGACCTTCCTTTGGATCTCTGAGGTTATTTTAGCCTTTTGCGCTTGGTCTTACTTCATATTTTATGTAATGATTTCTATTTAGATTTTCTTTCAAAAAGTCTTCATCACGTAGTTTGTATTTTCTCATTTGGTATTTGTGTATCTATTGATGCCTTAGTATGAGCAATTATGTAATAGTATGCTTCTTCTTTGCATCTTTATTCACTTCTCATCAATTTTTATTGATTATATGTTTCATTAAATAGTTAAATACATTTAAATTTACTTGCACCTCTATTGTTCATCAGCTTTAAATAGTCTAGTATCTTCGGCCCTTAGCTATAAATGATGAGGAAATAAGCATATTTTTTCTCTCTCTCTTCTCCTCCCAAGTTTTATTAATTGTATCATTTGCATGTTTCCAATATTTCTTGTATTTTTTTTGTAACTATAACTCTCAGATTGTTTTAGTCTTAGTCTATCTATTAAGATTCAGGGCTCACAGAGAGTTCTTTCACTCAAGTTTTTTCATTCCTCTCTTCTTTTTGGTGAATGTCATCCTCTAGTTTACTGAAGAAGTGCTCATGAGAACTATACACCAAATGTAACTGCATGCTCCCAAAACATCTGTCTATTTGATTACACTTGAATAATAGGTTTTGCTGTATATAAATTCTTGGTTGACACTTCTTATATTAAGGGCATATAGGCATCATGCAACCATCTCTTAGCATTTACTGTTATGGTAGAGAAGTTTGAAGCCAGACTGAATTTTCCCCCTTTATGTGGGAATATCAGTTGCCAAAGCAGCATTACTACCACATCAGTGTGAAGTCAATTTTGTATTGTAGAGCTGAAACCAGGAAGTACAGTTCTGTGAATTATTTTCTCTGCATAGCTTCAGGTAAGAGTTTGCCAATGACAGGAATGCAAATGAAATAGGAAAGATATAAGAAAAGCAACCACCAGGGATGATGGTAGGCCAGGTAAGATGGATCAATGTGAGTTTCACAGTGGCTTCTTAGTATAATACAATATAGAACTCTCAGCTTTGTTGCCACTTCTCTGCCTTACTGTGGCCACTTCCCTGACCTTCACTCCCTTAGTGTTTACAGTATTCAGGTAAACTGAATTTCCTATGTTAAACACTTTATTGCTAAAATACTTAGAGTGACTATTTTTCTGCTTCAATCCAGACCGTTAAACTTCTTAATAACTGATCTTACATTTTTGCTTGGATACTTTAAGATTCTTTCTTTTCCACTAATGTCCAGTAACTTACTAGGCTATGTCTACTGTGTGGACTATTTTGTGTCACTTTTTCCCGGCACATAGTGTGCACTTTCAATGTTTAGATTCAGGTATTTTTATTTCTGTGAAATTTGTTTTATTACTTAAGTATCTATATATCTCTCTCTAGTTGTATTTTCTGTTCTATTGTTTTGGTTCTGTTCTTGAGGCCCTACAATTATTCACATGTTGAAACTGAGTCCACAGTTATAGTTTTATCTGTGTATATATACACATTTATATATGTTTATTAAAATTCTTAATTTCCAACACTTATAATTCCAATTCACCACCATAAGATTCATGCTTGCTTTTTTCCTTTACATATTTGTATTCCATTTCTGACAGCAAGAAACTAGCCCCCATTATACTTAATTTTTTTTATCATTCCCCCACTATGCTTCCAATCTCCCATCACTGTCTCTAGCTCCTAGCACACATATGTGCCCCCCTCACTCTGCTTAGACTTAGACACTCAGATTTAGCAAATAAAAACAAATGATGTCAGGTTACATTTGAATCTCAGAAAGCAATATTGTTTTACTATAAGTCTGACCAATGTAATATTTGGAGTATGTTTTTGCTGAGAAATTGTCTTGTATTAATCGGCCAACTTAGGGGCTGGCCCTACGCTGGGACACCCTCCCACCCTGCTCAGACTTTGAAACCCAGCTCTGGGCTTCTGTGTGTGGATTCCTTCCTTACCCAACTTGGGCCCTGACTTCACCCATGTCAAGTCATCTTCTCCACATTAAAACTTTCCTCACCTAATTTGCACTCAGAAACCTCATGTGTAATTGCCCTTAAGTATGGATGCCCCCTTTACTGGCTTAGGTTCAAAATCTCTTCTCAGTCCACTCCAATATGGACTCTTCTCCTTATTCTTCTAGGCCTCCAACAACCACTGCCAGACCATCCCTCCAGGGATGTCTTCCTCACTGGCTCAGACTCTCCCTTCCATCCCATGTTGATGCTCTCCTCACCTTGCCTGGGCACAGATGCCACATACTGAGTCATCCCTGCATGGACATCATTTTATTCTGCTCTGGCTCTGATACCCCAAACCAGACCTCATATATGGACGGTTACTTCATTCCATGAGGGATCTGACTTCCCACACGTGGCCACATCTCTATGTGGACAGCATCCTCACCTTGCTTAGGTTTCCTTTCCATGCCCACTGCATCTCGTGTGGATCCTTTGTTATGCTGTTTAGGTTCTAACACATCACCTCTGGATGCCCCTCTGTGTAGATGACTATATTCCCCTGACCTGCTCAATGACTTTAGCATTGAATTTTTCAGAAAAAGAAAGACAACGAAAAGAGGAAGAACAAGAGTTTGCATCTTGATTCAACTGAAGCAACAGCAGAGATGTTAGGGTGGAATCATCCCTGAAATGGTGTTATAGTAAAACTGTCCACTAGTTTTTGTTTCTGTTTTTTCTTCAGCACAAAAATATCATATATTTGGGAGGGTGAGGTAGGAGGACCACTTGAGGCCAGGAGTTTGAGACCAGCCCGGGCAACACAACAAGATCCTGTCTCTGCAAAAAATAAAAAAAAAATTAGCTGGGCATGGTGGCACATGCCTGCAGTCTTAGCTACTTGGGAGGCTGAGGCAGGAAGATCACCTGAGCCCATGAATTCAACGTTACAGTGAGCTATGATCAAACCACTGCATTCCAGCCTGTGTGACAGAAAGAAAGACCCTGTCTCTTTTCCAGAATCTACAAAGAACTTAAACAAATTTACAAGAAAAAAGCTAACAACCCCATTAAAAAGTGGGAGAAGGATATGAACAGACACTTCTCAAAAGAAGACATTTATGCATCCAACAAACATATGAAAAAAAGCTCATCATCACTGGTCATTAGATAAATGCAAATCAAAACCACAATGAGATACCACCTCACGCCAGTTAGAATGGCAGTCATTAAAAAGTCAGGAAACCACAGATGCTGGAGAGGATGTGGAGAAATAGGAACACTTTTACACTGTTGGTGGGAGTGTAAACTAGTTTAACCACTGTGGAAGACAGTGTGGCGATTCCTCAAGGATCTTGAACCAAAAATACCATTTGACCCAGTAATCTGGGTACATACCCAAAGAATTATAAATCATTCTACTATAAAGATACCTGCGCACGTATGTTTATTGTAACACTATACACAATAGCAAAGACTTGGAACCAACCCAAATGCCTGTCAATGATAGACTGGATAAAGAAAATGTGGCATATATACCATGGAATACTATGCAGTCATAAAAAAGGATTAGTTCATTTCCTTTTCAGGGACATGGAAGAAGCTGGAAACCATAATTCGCAGCAAACTATCACAAGAACATAGAACCAAACACCACATGTTCTCACTCGTAAGTGGGAGTTGAACAATGAGAACACATGGACACAGGGAGAAGAACATCACACATCAGGGTCTGTTGGGGAGTCGGGGGCTAGGGGAGGGATAGCATTAGGAGAAATACCTGATGTAGATGATGGGTTGATGGGTGCAGCAAACCACCATGGCACATATATACCTATGTAACAAACCTGCATGTTCTGCACATGTACCCCAGAACTTAAAGTATAATAATTATAAAACAACATAATATGCTATTTACTTATTATCCTAATTTATCTCCTCCCATATTCCTAAGCATTGTATATTTTAGCTATAGTTATACTTTTGGAGTATATTCTTTCATGTGGAAAAACTAAAAGAAAAATGTAATCAAACATATTTTCTACTTTTTACTTTCTAAATATTTGGACATTTCAGCTTTTTGGAGGAAAAACTAAAAGAAAAGGGTATTAAATATATGCTACTTCATAAATATTTTGGAATATACTATCCTTTAAAGCAGTTATTATCAAACAGTCTGCTGTTTGGGAATAAACTGTGAAGCTTTATCAGGGTAAAACTGTTAGTTCTCATTCCTTCTTTCGGACACTCTGGTATGTCCTCAGGGGAAGGAATAGGGTTAAGATAGAACAGAAAAGGCTCTACAGTTTAGAAAAATCTAAAGATGATACTGTGTCAACCATCCTTTGATAATATAATAGTAGCATTCTGATCAAAGGAATAATATTAACATGACAATAAAAAACTAGTGTTCAATCACTTATTTTTCTTGTTGTCCAATCCATTATGCATTTTTTTCATGTTTAAGTTATTTTCTTTATCTTACTGCATAGAAAATCTGTGCATTTGTCATGTCTGCCACATCGAGTACAAAATATTCCTGGTTCATAAGGTCTTCTTGTCAGCGTTCCTCTATAAACAAAAAAGCAGAAAACATTTAGTTAGAATAAGCTTCAATTTTTACATGTAATTTAAATAATATAGTTACTAATATTTAATCAGGTTAAAAACGTGAGTTAAGAAACTGGATTTAAGGAAATACTTTAATTAGAGATTCAATGCTTCCCTTTTGTTCTCCCCCAGGAAACAGTCTTTTCTGAAACGAATTCCCATGCCCTAGAAACAAAGTATTATAATTAAATATAAGAATGGGGTTTAAAGCTTCTTTCATTTTAGTTTATAGCAAAATGTATCCTTTAAAAATGAATGATGTAGGCTGGGTGGGGTAGCTCCCTCACCTGTAATACTGGTGCTTTGGGAGGCCAATGTAGGATAATCTCTTGAGACCATGAGTTCGAGACCAGCCTGGGTAACAGAGCAAGACCTCGTCTCTTCAAAAACATATTTTTTTAAATTAGCCAGGCATGGTGCGTGCCTATAGTCCCAGCTACTCAGGATACTGAGGAAGGAAGATAAGTTGAGTCCAGGAGTTTGCGGTTGCAGTGAGCTATGACTGTGCCACTGCACTCTAGCCTGGGCAACAGAGCAAGGCTTTGTCTCTAAAATAAATAAATAAATAAATAAATAAATGAATAAATAAATAAATAAATAAATGTCTATAGAATGTTTTATAATTAATTGCTTCCTGGTTGGCTCAAATACATAAAAAGTTTTATAAAAATGATATATTAAGTATCTATAGAGTTTACAAAATTCTGAAATGCTTATGTCCCAAAGACTCATCTGCATGAATTATTTTGGGGGTGTATATAAAAACACATAAATTTATAAAGAAGCAAATAAATATAAACGGGAATTTACAAAGTTGATTTAACCCACTGTACAGAGCTGAAGAGAGAAGTAAGAAATAATTACATCAATTGCCTAGAGCTAAATGAGAAAAAAGGCCCTAAAGTACTTTTAAGTTGGGAAATTTAAATAAATGATCTAGGATAAGAAAGGTAGAGAAAACAAGCAGGGAAAAGATACTTTTGAGTGGGGGCAATGTCATTAATTCTGGTAATTTAATCAGGATTGCCTATTTACCTGGTACATAATTTGTAGCTATAAAAACAAACATTCGTTATTTAAGTCCTTGGTTAGGCCTTATTAGGCCTTCAGGAAGAATGGCCAAGCCTAAGAAACATATGTTCAAAAACCTGAGTATCACATTTCTCAGATATATCTTATTTAATCAGAGCGTTTGAGTGATACCCAATAAGACATCTGATACCCTTGAATTGTAAGCATTCAAGTCCATCAGGAACATCCAGAGGTTTGTGGTTATTTGTAGATCATATATCACTTCTTCAGTTTTACTGTTCTATTATCCAACTATTTCAAGAAAGAAAGGCATTTTGTTTAGAACCCAGCCACAGAAGAAACTCAAGAGTTGCTCTAGTCACCTTTAGCTACACCCTGGTCTATTTTTCCTGTCCTAACACTTTTTCACCAAAACAGATGCCTCCAACACAAAAGCAGATGTATTGTCTCCTAAGGTCCCAAGGATGGGAGACCTCTGTCCTTATGCCTAAGTAAAAAGCTACTCACTATAAAAACTGCCTTTGAGAACCAGAGCATAGGCCAGTCACCCCAAGATCATAATGTCTGATATCTGTAGCCTGGCAAAACTGTGGAAAGGCAAATAAACAAATATAATAATGCATACATACATACGTAAAACTGAAAATAAATAAATCCACACTGTGGTAGACTACAATGAGTCCCCTCTTTCAAAGAGTTGAGTTTTATAATCATTATTTCTATTAGACAGCCAGAAATGTCAGGCTAATACTCTCCCCTATGTTAATCTTCCTCTAGTTCTGAGTTTCTAAGAAAGTGAACCTAAATCAACTTAAGTCTGGATCCACGGCACACCTCCCAACTTCAATTGGAATTATTGGGCCAGATTAGGAGGAAATAATAGGTAAGTATCTATAAGCAGCAAAGTCCACTGATATTTCACAGCTGCCCTGGCAATGCCTTAGAAAATTTACATTTTCTAAGAAGCAGACCAGTGGTTCACCAAGACCAAGTCAAGACTCTTGAACATAGTCTTCTAGAACTTTTCTTAGCCTCTATCTGGCCATAGCCTCAGTACAATGCTACCTATAGAGCATGTGTCCAGATCCTAGATAAGGACATGTTGCCTGGGTGTCTTAACAGACAAGTGTACCCATTTCCAACCCCAAGTTCATTAGAAGACAATTATTCAAAAATTGTAATAGATACACAGTCTTTCAAAATGACAGCACAATTCTGGCAGTGGTAGAAACTTTCTTTGCCTACACTAGACTCATATCTGCCACTATCTTGTTCATCAAGGGGGTAATACAGCCCACAGCTTGACAATGTAGCAATTACAATTTGTAGGCAGGTTCTTCAAAGTTCTCCATCCAGACTCACATAGTCTGTACATTGTTAACAGAACAAGAGCTAAAGCACATGAAACAGATGTCGATTTTTCCATCTCATACAGCCAGAACAACTAGACTACTTACAGCAAGTTGTTTCATTTTTCACTACTTCTTATACATCACCACAACACTGGCTTCCATTCTATTGTCTCTTCTTTTTTTCATTTAATTTTTAAAATTATACTTTAATTCTCAGGTATATGTGCAGAATGTGAAGATTTGTTACATAGGTATACATGTGCCATGGTGGTTTGCTGCACCCATCAACCCATCATCTTCATTAGATATTTCTCCTAATGCTATCCCTCCCCTCGCACCCCACATCCCGACAGGTCCCAGTGTGTGATGTTCCCCTCCCTGTATCCATGTGTTCTCATTGTTTAACTCCCACTTGAGAACATGTGGTGTTTGGTTTATGTTCTTGTGATAGTTTGCTAAGAATGATGGTTTCCAGCTTCATCAATGTCCCTGCAAAGGACATGAATAAGAGAAGACACGAACAAATGGAAAAACACTCCATACTCATGGATGGGAAGAATCAATATTGTGAAAATGGCCATACTGCCCAAAGCAATTTATAGATTCAATGCTATCCCCATCAAGCTACTATTGACTTTCTTCACAGAACTGGAAAAAACTACTTCAAATTTCATATGGAACCAAAAAGAGCCCAAATAGCCAAGACAATCCTAAGCAAAAAGAACAAAGCTGGAGGCATCATGCTACCCGACTTCAAACTATACTATAATGGAACAGAACAGAGGCCTCAGAAATAACGCCACACATCTACAGCCATCTGATCTTTGAAAAACCTGACCAAAACAAGCAATAGGGAAAGGATTTCCCATTTAATAAATGACTTTTTCTATACTCAGATTCATACATGTTTTCCTTTATAGTTTCTGGACTTTAGTGTTCTGATAGGTCCTTATACCTTCCAAATCGTAAGTAAATTCACTAATATAGCCTTCATGACTTCACTTTTTAATGTTTAAATCTTTTATCTATTAGAAATTTATTTTTCTAAGATGAGTGAAAAACTCAGTTTTACTTTTATCCAGCCAGGAGGCTCTCTCCTAATTCTATTACTTAAATACTTTAACCAGTGATTTTAAATGCCACCTTTATCATAATCACTACATATGTATTTGGATCTACTTATTGACCCTCACCTACATAACACAATAACTCTATCTATTCATATGCCCTTATTTTAGCCTTTTAACTATTGCAGCTTCATGACATATTTTGAAATCTGGTAGCTATAACTCCCCTTGTCATTCATTACCTTCTTTACCTAATAATATACCAATGTTTATTTTTTTCCATATAAATTGTAATGTTATCCAGTTATATCAACTTATAAAAATATTGATTAAAAATTTTAATCTGAATTTAATTAAGTGTATGGATGGATAAAGACTGAAGTGACTTTAAGACACTGAATATTTCATCTATAAACATGGTATGTTTTTCCATTTTAAAAATTCTTCTATTAAATATTTTAGTAAACTGTAAACATTTTCTTCATATTGAGTCTGTAAATTTTTAAGATATATCTTATGTTTTTATACATATTGTCTTATAATATTTTCTAACTCATAATTTCATAGATAGGAAAGCTCTTAAGCTTTGAATATTAATTTTATAAATTGTTGATTTGCTGAATTATATTATTTTTAGTTTTTAAAATGAGGAATCTTGGGTTTCTTCAGTATTGAATAATAAGGTATCTGCTTTCATCTTTCATTTAGGCCCGTTATTTCTTTCTTGTGTCTAATTGCATTGATTTGCTTTTTTTCACTAACACTGGTATCTTGATTGATTCTTATGGAATGAATATTCTTATCTTTTTAAAACCTTAATGGCAATTCTTGTAGATATCACCACTAAATATGATGATACCTTTTAGTTTGAGGGTTGTCTGTTCTTTAAAAACACCATTTTAATGAAAAGAAAATTTTTCTCTAATTTTGCTAAGTTTCACTTGTTAGCTTCTTTTTAAATTGGGAAGGGAAGCTGAACTTGGTTGAATTTTATGGGAGATATTTGTTGGTTTTTATCATTGTGTATTAGTTTTCTCAGGCTGCTGTAACAACGTACCACAAACTAGATGGCTTAAAAACAACAGAAATTTATTATCTTACAGTTCTTAAGGCGAAAAGTCCAAAATTACGGTGTCAGCAGAGTTGGTTCCTTCTGAGGGTTCCAATGGAGACTCACTCCATGCCTCTCTCTTAGCATTTGGTGATGGTCAGCAATCTTTGGTGTTCCTTGTCTTGTAGACACATCATTCCTTCTTTGCATGACATTAGCCCCATGTCTCTGTGTTTCCACGTTTCCATCTTCTTATAAAGTTACTAATCATATTGGATTAGGGACCTAACCTGCTCCACTATGACCTCATCTTAACTAATTACACCCCAAATCACCCTATTTCCGGAAGTCTTAGGTGTTAGGACTTGAGTGACTATACCACTGTGATGCTGTTTACCTTGTTACTATATTCTCTGTATTTCTGGTAGTTAGGTCTTGGGGCTTGACAAAATTCAGGTTCAATATCTGACACAAAACCAGGGGTCTTCTACTTCAGTGAAGTTTCTAGGGTACAGTGGTATGATGCATGTTGAGATATCCCTTCTAAAGTGAAAGATATGTTGTTGCACTTACCTCCTTCTGTAACCAAACGAGAGGCAAAAAAAAAACAAAACAAACAAAACAAAAAAAATGTAGCAGGTCTTTTTGGATTTGGAGGCAACATATTCCTCATTTGGGTGTGCTGTTGCAGCGCATTTTCTGAGTGACTTGAAAGCTTCTACTTTTGAGTGAGGCCCAGAGCAAGAGAAGGCGCCAACAGGTGCAGGATGCCACACTAGTTGATCTGCCATTTGGGCCATAGGTTCCAGCAGATCTAATTGAATATGTCCTTGGTGGTCTCAAACCCCACTGCTGGTACCAAAATCTGTATTAAAGTTCTCCAGAGAAATATAACCAATATGATGTATATGCATGTATATAAACATACACACACACACATCAGAGACAGAGAAAGAGAGAGAGAGAAAGGCTCTTATTTTAAGGAATTGGCTCATGGGAGCTGGTAAGTCCAAAATCTGCAAGGCAGGCTGGCAGGCTGGAGATCCAGGGAAATGCTGATGTTATAGTCTTGAGTTTGAAGGAGGGAGTCTGGAGGCAAATTCCTTTCTCTTCTGGAGACCTCAGACTTTTCTCTTCAAAGCTGAAAGGACCTCAGACCTTCAACTGATTGGGTGAAACTCACTGAAATTATGGAGGATAATCTGCTTTATTCAAAGCCTACTGGTTTAAACGTTAATCACATCTAAAATAAACCTTCACAGCAACATCTAGGCTGCTTTGACCAAACAACTAGGCACCACAGCCTAGCCAAGCTGACACATAAAATTAACCATCACATCAGCTTCCTTTAAAAAAAATGGCGAGTTTTGTTTTATCTGGCAGTGAAATTACTGGCAGATAACCGCCATCCTGTTGAGGGCTGGTTTTAGGATTAGATGGGTCTACATTACTGTTTCCCTTATTCCTATGGTGGGCTTACTCTTCGGGTATGGTTCTTACTCTTAGGGCATGGCCTTTCTGAATCCACAAGTGGGTGCCCAGGGTGTTAACCAACAACTCACCATTTTGGTTGGGCTCAAACTGCAACTCTGTCTTTTCAGCACTGTGCAGCTTCTGAAATATCTGTGCAGATCTTCAGCTTCCGAATAGCTGGTCCCCACTAATCCATTGAGCATCTTGCACTGTGAAGTGCAGCTAAAGAGTTGGCCAAGGACCCACAGAAAGTTTTTACATAGACTTGGGGGGCTTCTTCTTTGTAGCCTCCTCCTCTTTGAGATCCTGGTCCCAAATACCAGACACCTTAGCATTGACAGACACTGATATCTCCTTTACCCCTCCCCCCCCAAAAAAACACATTCTTTGCTTGGATTCTGTTTCTCTGGCTACAGTTTGGGAAACACTTTCAGGGAGAAAACTGGAACAAATACGTGACTCCCGCTGAGTTCTTTCTTATTTGCAGAGATCAAAGACCCACACTGGTTGTTTTCTAATGCCTAAAAACAGTTGTTGTATATGTTTTGTCCAGTCTTTATAGTTATTTTAAGCAAGATATTCTCATACCAGCTTACAGAATGTACAGAAGCAAAATGTGTAACATAAGAATTGCTAGAAGAAAATATGAGATAATTAAAAATAGCAGTAATATTTTGAGAAAGCTTATCTATGTATGACACAAACCTCAAAACCCATGGAAAAAAATTGATACTTTTGTTTCTACAGTAAAACAAAGCAATACGATTTGACAAAAATGAATTGCATCTTAAGTCAACAGTTAAACATTAATATTTGGGGAAATATTTGTAAATTACATTACATAAAATGTAATGTGCAATGTCTTTGGCACACTTACAACAAAATTATATTTAACTAAATGAAAGGTCCTGTAGTCAACTGCAGATCCAACATGCCTAAAAATAAAAACAGTTCTTTTCCCTCCACTCTGTATCTTTTCCTAGCTCAGTTAATAACATCACCTATCAATAGCATAAATTCTTATGGTCATCTTTATGTCTTTTCCAATATTTAAGTTTTAGAGTAATCGAATTAATATTCTTTTATTTTATTTTTTAAAATTGTACTTAAAATGTGTGTTTCTATCTTTGAAAATGAAAAATAAGGACTAGTAAATAATTATATGTAAATATTGTTTCTGTTTTTTTCTGATACATTATAAACTATTCTAATCTTTATACAGATATCTTTGTAGATTGGGATCATTTTCTTTTCTTTCTCATTTCTCTTTCCTTTGCCCTTCTCTATTGTTTAGAAACATCAATTTGTAGATTTATATGCCATACATATTTCATTTTTTCTATATATTTTGACCTCTATTCTTCACCTTTGTGTTTCTGAGAAAAATTTTCAAGGTTGCTTTGACTTGTTGTTTTCTGTATGCATGGCCAGGTCTGTTTTATTCTTCTATTCTGCATTAATTTTCTGTAACTATATTAACAAATTACCACAAATTGGGTGGCTAAAACAACATTAACTTATTCACTGTTCTGGAGGCCCAAAGTCCAAAATCAAGGTGTTGGCAGGACTGTGCTCCCTCCAAAGGCTCTGAGAATCTGTTCTTTGATTCTTTGATTTTTCCAGCTTCTGGTGGCCTTAGCTCCTTGGCTTCTGGATGCATCACTTTAGCCGCTTCCGCTGTGGTCACACTGTCTCCTCCTCTTCTGTGTGTCTAATGCTGAATCCTCCTCTCCTCTTTAGCCCTCACCCAAATAATCCAGAATAAATTCCTTTTCTCAAGATCCTTATCTTAACCACATCTTTGCCATATTAGGTAATATTCACACTTTTGCCATTTAAGTAATAATGACAGGTTCTGGAAATTAGGGCCTAAATATATTTAACGTTGGTTGGGGGGCACCGTTCATCCCACTATACCTTCTAATTTTCAATTTGGTTATTTTACATTCATTTCTACCCAATATTTTATAATATTGTAATGGATTGATTTTTCTACCAACTATCCTTAAGAGAGATAATGTGATTGCCTATTTTAGGTACATAATCAAATAAGAATTGGACTGAGTTGACTGATATATGTTCCAATCTAGATCCTTCAAGGTAGACTTGCCAATATTTGTATCAAAGGAAAAATGGTTAACAGAAATTTCAAGACAAAGAAGCCTATGCCATAGGAGAGTAGCAAGACAAAAAGGGTGATTTCAACAACTAGTAGCTTCATCTTATCACTGTAGTCATCTGAGACCCCTGAATCTCAACTATTCTTCTTAAGGTCACCAAATACCTTCATCTCATCTAATGGAACTGTCAGTTCTCCTTCCTCAATTTCTCATTCTCTCAGCAGCATCTCATAGAGTTAACCAGTTTGGGCTTCTTAGTTCATGTTCTTCACTTGACTTCCAAGTACCTTACCAGCAGGTTTTTGGTTTCCCTCATACCTCATTAGCCTCTCTTCATTCTCCTTTACTAGCTCTTTTGCCTTAGTTTGAAATAGCATAGTGCCCCAGGACTTAGTTCTTAAATTGTCTCCATATTCACTCTCCCACATGCTGATCTCATTCACTGTGACTTTCACTTCAGAGCCTTTTTACCAGAAATTGCCTCTACTTAGAAAACAACTACATACTTTCATCTGGCTCTCTGTTTCTCATGATTCAATCACATTTCCTGCATTTATTTTTTTATCTAATATACCCAAATAGAAAACATACCCTTTGATCTTCTCTAAGTTAATGAAATCACCATCCACCCAGTTTTTTTAGACTAAAGACATAGGCACAGTGTTGCTTGATTATTTTATTCAATCTATCCCTAAAGTCAAGCCAATTGGCTTGTATTATTAGCTCCACCTCCATAATATACCCAGAAACTGACCTTTCCTCACTATTTCCATTCTATGGTAGGCAGAATTCTAAGATAAATCACAAGATCCTCCACTCCTCATGTACATGCAATGCATAATTCTCAGGAGAGTGAATATGATTAATTTTACTTCCATAATTATATTATAAGGCGCTACTGACCTTAAAATATTGACATTATCTAGGTTGGCCTTGACTCATCCTATGGGTGTTTTAAAAGCAGAGAGTTTTCTTTAGCTGGTCACAGAAGAGGAGTCAGAGATTTGAAACATGAGAAGGCTCTGACATATCTTTGCTGACCTGAAGATGGTGGGGCCACGTGTCAAAGAAACATGGGCAGCTCCAGAAGATGAGACAACACATGGCTCAGAGCCAGCAAGCAAACAAGGACAAGAGTCCCATCATCATACAAAGCTAAATTCTGCTCACAGCCTGAATGAGCTTGGAAGCAGGTACTTCTCCAATCCTCCAGGCGAATACTTAGTCAACATCTGGATTTTGGCCTTTGAGACCCTGGGAAGACAATCCTGTCACAATATGCCTGGGTTCATGACCTATAGAACTGTTTGATAATAAATGGGTTCTGCTTTAAATCACTACATTTGTGGTAATTCATTATCTAACTCGATAAAAAATCCACATGCTAAAACTCTAATCCAAAATATCAGTCTGTATCCTGTACTATAGGAAACAGCCTCTTAATTATACTTCCTCTTTACACTCTTGTTTCCTTATATTTCATTCTCTACCAACAGTCACAGTAATCTTTTTGTTAAGGTGTTCTTTTCAAAACAAAAGTGAGATCATGTCACTCTGTTTAAGACCTTCCACTGGCTTTGTCATTACTTAGGATAAATTCCAAAATCGTTAACATAACATATGTTATTATATTTGGTCTAGCTGTCATCTAATTCTCTACCTCAACTCCTACCTCTAACCACAGTTATTCCTTTCTCAAACATGTTAAACTCATTCCAGTCTCTGAGATTTTTATACATGCTCCTACCTGGAACATACTTCTACCTGGAACATCTGGTTTTCAGCTCAAATGATACCCTTCTTCTGTGACTACCCTATCTATCTTCTAGACCAGTCATTCTCTATTTGCTAATCTTGCTTTTTACAGTATATTTTATTGTCTAATTAAAATGTTATTTATCTATGTGTTCACTTATTAAAGTGTTTGTCTCCCTGCCAAGACTATAAACTAAATGTGGTGTCTTTTACATCTTGTTAGTAGAAAGAACAGAGTCTGTACATACTTGCTGAGTGAATAAATGAGGATTTGTGCCCCAGAAAATCCTCTACCAACCCCCTCCTCCCCGGTGTACAATTCTGTTTGAATTTGCAACACCAATCAGTAGTAATTTTTAAAGTTTCTGCAAGTAATAGGTATCCCAATGCTTCCAGTCTGTAGGAGTGAAAGGACGCCTAAAATGTTTTGCAACTCTATATTCCAAACTTATTTTGCATGTCTATGTTCAAAGTTAGCAAGACTTCTCATCAGGAAAGAGCTTTCTGAGTTTAATTTGATGCAGAGCATAGTTCTACTGTTTTTCTTAGCCAGGGGAATACAATCAGTAATCACTACTTTTTAAATTTTTCTTTCTGGTTTAGTCTCAAAGCATTTTATTTGGCAGAAATTCCTTCTCAATCTTGGTAGGCAGTCAATTCTTACTGTTTATTTAAGATGTTAATTCAAACATTTTCTAACTTATTTGGAAGTTATAACAATATTACTTATAGTATTATATTGACCTGTAAGAAAGCTTGGAAATTTCCAAAAGAGCTCTCAAGAAATGGAAGCTATTTTGAGATGTAGTTATTTTCCATCATTTGAAGGTACTCAGGTATACGGTATAGTCATATATGAATAGCTTGACTAAAAGTTGTTTGAAGTGCTCTTCAATCTCGAGATGTGACAATTCCTTATATGTATAAGACAGGTCCCAGTCAATAATCTCCAAGGGGTGGTCAATTAAAAGTGCTCTTCATGTTACAAAACTGACATATTCCTGATACAATTCTTACTGAATAAATTTCAACACATCTAATTTTCTTTCTACTTCTACTATAAATTTTAGAATAAACTATTCTGGAAAATAATTTGTCTTATGCTAATTAAGTGAAATATTGTGAAATAATACTAAAGTTAAGGTTATTCTAGGAAGTAATATTTGGCCAGTGTATAAGTAAAATCAATATGTCCAATTTATGACTTATTTCATTATAAAATTGAAAATATTTCAATGTAAAGTATTATATTTAATTATTTTATAGTTCAAAAAACATAAAAATATATTGAAAGTTAGAAAAACTTATCTTGAAATTTTCTGAATTTATTTTTATATTCTTTTATTAATTTTAAGTAACTTACCCTGGTGCATAGTTGCATATGAAAATTGCTGCATGTATAATATGTCCAATTCTTGAACATGGAGTAACAGCACAACCAACTTTGTAAGAGTTGTCCCAAACAAGCTAAAATAAAAATTTCAAGAAAGACACAAAATTTAATTTTAAACATTTACTTTCATATTATAAACAATAATATATTCCATTCACATAGAACTTTTCACCAAGCAATTCAAGAAATATAAACTATTTTTATTTAGAGACATGTAGAGAGTTACCACAGAGTTGGGGCAGCATTTTCAACACTGTATTTAGAGAAACACTTCAATAGATTCTACCAATACCATATTCTTAGGAAGAACTGTTTGAGAACACGGTCAACCCAGAATAATGCTTCAGAGACAGAGGAAGTCACACCTGATGAATCAATTTTCAACCTCTGGTTGAATTGGAAAGTTCTAGGTTATTGGAAGAGAGAAGATGGGAAAGAGGAGAATAAGTTTTTAAAAGATGGAAGTTGTGGGAAAAAGGGAGAAAAAGAGAGACAATCCGATTATAGAAACTAAAAGAGATACAAGAGTAGAGAAGAATTGAATGCTATTGGCATTTCTCTTTCTCTTTGTTAAGAAAATTCTATTGCAGGACAAAACAAAAGCTGGCCTTTTCATTAAAAAATGAAATAAAAGAGCTGGTTTCTATAAAAGAGAAACAGATCTTGAATTGGAGTAAAAAAGATGGGAATAATCAAAGGCATTCCAGAAATTATCTGTATAACTTTAATATTTCTAATACTTCCAAGTGAACCCAAAAGTACTTGTTTTGTTAATCTCTGTGCAAGAAAGAGGAACCATTCTTGTTTTATTCTTTTTCTCAGGCCTTAGTGGTTTTAAAAGTGTGATCCTTAAAGAAATAAAGTGACACATTAAAAAGGTGATACATTAGAAGAATAAAGAATAGAATATCTGCAAGAGTTAAAGTGAAGTTAAGCATGTCAAATGCAGGAAATGAAAATGTCTAGGAGACTAGAATTAAGGAATAAAAACACAGAGTACCATATCAGGGAGTAGATTTGGTTAGTTTACTGAGTATTAAAGCCATATTAAAAAGGCTAGGTTTGATAGGAGCAAGTCAATGGAAAATCACTATAACTTTCTAGAAGGAAGAAATGATCAGAAAAAAAAATAATGAAAAAATTTTTGAAGCATGATTGGATGAAAGAGAAAGACATGAGTTCAACATGAACAAATTCCAAAATGTTAAGTTCTACATAAAACGTGACATAAGGGTTTGTTGATTGAAAAACTACCTTTTAAATAAATGTGGGAGTTCATGTAATGACTTCTTGATTCCTGAAACAAATATTTATTGCAGACCTAAATAATGTCAGGTTGTTGAGAATATATGGATGAAAAGGCAAGGTCCCTGCCCTCAGTGTAGTATCAGACATATAAATAAATTATTGTTAAACAATGTGATGTGTAAAATAACAAAGGTTATGTACCATAAGTGCTTCAATATTCCTGGAGTATGAAGTGTGAGGGTGGATTATTGAACCAGAGGCAGGGAAACAATACTATTAATTTGCATTCCAAATGTTTTAGTCAATCAGCTATATAGTAGTATGTGTACTGATATGTGCAAAAAAATCTTCTACTTATGTTTATAGTCAATAATTTATAAATTATTTTTATTTACTGGTTTCTTTCCTCCTTTTCCAGTGTACATTATTTTTAGGAAAGTGCTTTTCATCTTTGAACATGGAGAGTAGGTTTACTCCATTTAAAATATTGTTTTAATTGTATGGTTCACATAAAAGATGGGATGGTAGACATTTTGAAGACTAGGAAGATTGATTAAAAGTGTGATCTTATTAAATGTAATAATTTTATTATTTGAGTTTATGTACAAATTTGAAACATAATAAAACTAGGCATAAAGCAATTAAAAAGTATTTGAATTAATAACAAAATAAAAATTAGATACCTGAACATAATTAGAACAGTCTCCAGAGCAACTGCCATTTTCAAAATTGTACATTTTCTTCTCTGCATGCCAACTTCTGATAGCAATACTTGCAGTAAATTCATTTTCAGGGCCGACCCACATATTTTCACCAATACCATAAAATTTAGGATGGACCATTTGTACATCTTCTAAATAAATATTATGCTCAAACACACATCTTTTCCCCCATGCTCTAGCAGTCCGTGATAAAGCTACATCCCAAGTCTGAAAAATATTCGAAAAGCAAAGAGAACAAAATAAGAAGTTTTTTTTGTAGTCTAAAATATTTTTTCTTGAGTTCTTATCAATAGATTCAAAGGAAACAATTCTAACTTTGTACTCGTGCATCTTGGTTGAGAAATTTCTATTGGGAAAAACTTCTATGGGATAATAAAAAATGAAAAGACCATTTCCTGAGACAAAGTACTATGTATGTATTTGTAATTTAAATATTAGAATGCTAGATGATGGAAATGATACTATTTTCACATGTAGTCTGTTCAGAAGTATGTAATACACTTTCCTATAGTCTGCTCAGAGTATATATTTTTAAACTCATGCCTTTTTGTACACACAATTACAACAGTCTAAAATACTATTCATTTAAGAGGTATTTATTAAGTAATGATTATATGCAAAATATCATATTGTCAAGAATAAAATGCTAAGTCAGCATAAATTTTGTCCTCAAATTGCTTTATTATAATTATATATATTTTTATATATATAGATAAATATATTTTATATATACCTGATTAGATATACATCTCATATACACATCTTATATATATCTGTTTAGATACACATCATATATATTGGATTAGCTGTACATCTTATATATATTGGATTAGATATACATCTTATATATATCGGATTAGATATACATCTTATATACATCAGATTAGATACACATCTTATATATATATCGGATTGATATACATCTTATATACATATCGGATTAGTTATACATCTTATATATATCGGATTAGATATACATCTCATATATATCGGATTAGATATACATTTTATATATCAGATTAGATATACATCTTATATATATTGCATTAGATATATTTTTATATCAGATTACATATAAGATCAGATATATATGTAAGATTAGAGAATAAGAGAAAGAAGACAGAAAGATAATATATAGTGTGTATATATATACACACACACACACATACATGAAAAACTTTTAACACATGGTAGTAGTTGGTGAATGTTACATGTAAGGCACATATAACGTTTGTTGCCAGAAATATGAGAAAATAGCATAAGATGCTGTTCCCTGGCTAGCTATCTGGAAATAACCAGAAATGTGTGCTTTTATTGTCATTTAGAGACTCATTAAATTAATTGTTAGTGAAGGACCAGAACGAAAACCGCACACTAGAAAAATCAACAAAATAGTGGTGAAACCAAAATACTAAGTACATATGTTATAGTGTGTCGGAAAGTAAACATCTGAAAACCAATACTCATACTTCCTCAGAGCAGGTGTGTCCAACATTTTGGCTTCCCTGGTCCACATTGAAAGAATTGTCTTAGGCCACACATAAAATACGTTAACACTAAGGATAGCTGATGATCTAGTAAAAAAAATCGCAAAAGAATTCATAATGTTTTAAGAAAGTTTACAAATGTGTGTTGGGCTGCATTCAAAGTTGTCCTGGGCCTCATGCAGCCTGCAGGCCACAGGTTGGACAAGATTGCCTTAGAGTTTTCTTAGTGAATCCCACAGATTATACATAAATACAACATAGAAAATAAACATATCAGACCTTTAGAATATCTCCCCACTACTTCCTTTCCCCTAAGGTAACCACTATTAAAAAAATTTGCTTGTGTATATATCTCTCTATCTCTGTATATACAAACATACACACATTTAACTCTAAGTTTGGCTGTTTTAAATGGGTAGTTTGTGATCTTTCTTCCTTTGCACGATTGTGATCATATCATATATAATATTATTGGCCTTCAACTTTCAGTTTTCATGTAGAGAAAGAGTTCCATATTAACATAACTAGATTTGCTTAATTTTTACAAGGTCTACATAGTATTCCACAGCATGGATAGCCTATAATAAATATAATCATTTCATCATTAATAGACCTTTAGATTGTTTCCCATTTGCAAACAATGTCCCATGGACTATACTTCAACCTGATATATTTTACATATAGTTCACATACTTCATCCTTACTACATAGCAGTCATTATTTTAAGAGTATTTTATGTATTATTTCACTGAATGTTCCAATAACCCTAGGAGGTATGTATTATTATTATTATTTCTGTTTGCCCAGAGGAAGTAACTAAAACACCAAGAGGTTAAGGAGTTTAAGTGTATTAAATGTCTCATAGATAGTAAATTATGGAGCCTGGATTTAAACTCATGAAATCTAATTCCCAGCTCCAAGTTCATAAGCATTTTACTTCTCACAGCTATGTGCAAATAACTTGTAATAGCTCCAGATTCTTTTATTCAACTATGAATAAAAATCCTAATTGAAAAGAGAGGCTAAAATTTCAAGAAGCAGTTAATGAGATATTTAATGAAATATTTCAAGATAAGGTTGATAAATGTGCTTTGAGAGGGCAAAAATTTTTTGTAAGCCATTAGTCTTTGTTTAGCTAGAAAAGCTGAATCCACATTCTAATTTGTACTCTCTTATAGGTAACAGGAAGATTTTAAGATTTTATTTCAATATATTTCCCTAGAATATGTCTAACTATGGGCCTTTTCTCATTAATTGGGCTTAGCATTTGGTGGACTCCATTAAAAAATAATTTTAAAAGGAAGGTATAATCATAACTCTCATACATGTGTCAATGATTTTACGTGATTAATTAATGAGGGAACTACTAAGATATTATCTTTGGATTAAGAATCCAAAGAATTCTCAAGATTATAGGCTGTATAGAAGTGCTGAAATCCATTCACAAATAAATATAAAAACTGGGTCTTATCCACAGGGCAATCGTCAATTATATTTCATCAGACACAATAAATTTGCATTTCTATGAGCAAAATTAGTTACATTACAATCACTTTTCTACAATTTAAAAATTGTAAATTGCCTAGCTCAAAGACAATTATAGAAAACATAATTGCTATGTGTGAGATAAACAGTGCACACAATATTGTATTTCACAATTTTCCCTGACATTTATCTTAATCTAAAAACTTATGTCTTTCTTCCATTCTAGAAAATCTGCTTCTATTATTTCTTAATTTTCTCCCTTTTATTTTGGTTTTTAGTTCCACACCATTTGTAAGATTTAGGAACTTTGCATTCTATTCTCTCTTTTAATTTTTGCTTTGTGCTTTTACACATTAATTTATTTATTCATCCATGCAATACATGGGAATATCTCAATAAGCTGAAGGATATAAAGTTGCATATGAAAAATTTCATTATTGAAGTAAAAAATATTCATGACACTTGTTAACACAGTAATGAAGGCTTTGGAAGACTTGCAACAGGGGAGACACCTGAGGCTCAACTCCAAACACAGGAAGGATAAGTGGGGATTTATAGCCATGGAGGAGGATGAGGGGGTCAATGAATAAAAAATTATTGAGGAGACATCAAGTTTGACGGGATTCTTGCTACACTGATCTAAAGGATTCTTGCTGAAGACAGGTCAGTGTAGCCAGGTCAGGCCAGGTAGATCTCAAGGTTGGGGGATGAAGATTTTGATCAGATATTCAGAGTAATCAGGTATCGAGGGTGGGAGACTTTCCTTAAACTGGGCAAGGTGGGACTTTCGTGAAAACTGGGTGATGCAGGCCATAGGACAGAGCCTAAATCCCAGGTCTAGTCAGAGAGGGCTCAGGAAAGTCTGACTAAAGTTTGGTTAAGTAGAGAGTCTTTGTTAGGCCCCTCTTGTATTTGTATCTGTCTCTCTTTCTCTTTCTTTTTGTGATAGGGACTTGCTCTGTTGCCCAGGCTAGAATGCAGTGGTGTGATTGTGGTTCACTGCAGTCTCAAACTCCTGGGCTCAACTGATCCTCCTTTGTTAGCCTCCATAGTAGCTGGGATTACAGGTGTGCACCACCGCACCCAGCTAATTCTTTTATTTTTTTGTAGAGACAGGGTCTTACCATATTGCCAAAGCTGGTCACAAACTCCTGGACTCAAGTGATCCTCCCACCTCAGCCTCCCAAAGTGTTGGTATTACAGGTGTGAGCCACCATGCCCAACACCTCTCTTCTTATTTGACAACGCATTTCATGCAATTTAACCTATTAAATAAATCTAATTAGTTTTAACTTTAAAACAAAAAAAGTAAAGGAAAAAATTATTTGAGATAGTCTAGGGTTCTGGGAAATTTCAAGTTCAGCTCAAAATTAAGATTTCATTTAGAATTTGATCTTGGAAAAGCAATGTCATAAAAAATCTCAAAAGGTTTGAACACTTGACTAAATAAGATCTTAGACAGCTATGAAAAAATACTTAAGCAATCTATTTAACCAATATGACAAAAGATTTTAAAAGTAACTATGGGGGTAACATAATTTTTTTTTTTAAGACCTTAGCTCTTTTAAAAGTGAGAATACGTGGTTTTCTTAAATAATCAGGAAAATAATCAAGTTTATATAAAGCACAGGAAATCATGTTAAGATATACAATCTTTTTATTCTAAGTTGATTACTTGAAAAGCAAAAAATCCCCACAACTTTTGGCAATTTCTTATTAAGAACGGACCAGTAACCCAAGTAAATGTTGTCATTTTTACAGAGAAAAAATCAAATTCTAGTTTTACATCCCTGTACTTTTAATTTTAAATGTCATTGAAGGTTTTCTAAAAAGCCATTATAAATACAACCATCTGGTCTTAGCCAGCTTTGACCATGCAACATAAAATTTTCTTTTCACAAGCCTTTTCAAACTTTCTATATCCATATTTCTATATTTGTTGAAGGCCGAAAGAGTGAGGGTCATGATCAACTCAGTATACCACTGGAGGCTATATGAGTAAACTGGAAACTGTTCTCATGAAAGTGGGTTGTTGGCAAACTGACAAACTGCGTCTGCTGCCCAGAAGGAATGCTGAGGGCAGTCATGACCCAGGCACAAGTGTTTTTTGTGATTAGTTACATCTGAAGCCTATTAATAATAATATGAATCTGTGATCAATTATGCAGCTGGCCAATTGTTACCTCCTCCTCCCTGCTCATTTCACGCAACAAATATGAAGGGCTGTGGAAGCTCAGGGTGGCTGCCCTTGCTCACTAGAGGCAGGGAGACCTCTTCTTCCTCCTCATGTTACCCTTCCTTTAAAACAGTTTCTTTTAAGTTTTCGTTTCTGCATTTGTCCTCCTTTGTTCAGTCTTGTAATGACGGTCTCAAGTAGTAACAGTAGTAACTGTTGTAGTGATGGTCTCAAGTAGTAACTGTGGCAGTCTGCCACATATATTCTAAATTTTCTTCTTTCTCATCCTGACCAGTCATTTTATTTTAAGACAAAATTACTTTCTCCTTCTCTTGACAAAAACACATCCTACATTCCTTGTAAACTTTTCATACAAAGTGTTTCTATACATTAGTACCCTTGATTTCACAGAGAAAAACTAGAAAGTAAATAACTGTGAATTATTTGTCATATACCAGCATTCTATAGTAGATTAGCAAATTTTATGAATATACCATCTCACCAGCTTTTATAGGTATTTGCTACTTCATAGTATTAAAAACTAAAAAGTGTGCAAGCTTAAACTTATGCTTAAAAATGAATGTTTCAGCAGTTTATCTCACTTAGAAATTATCAATGAGTATGAATTTAATCTAACATAACTTTATCAGTTACGAAAAAGATTTTGGAAACTATTTTTTAGTAAGACATAACACTAAACAAAGCTACCTAGCATCTCAGGTTATTTCCTTATTAACTATTCTTATGGCGCATACATATTACGTAAACATAAAAGAATGACAACAGCAAAAATACTAAAAAGGGTTAAATGCACAATTGTTGTTTTATTGCTTCATTTGATACATATGAAGTAATAGATATCAAGAAATTCATTTTTACTGCATCTTTATTTGTACATGTGTTCTTAGGCTGAATTTATAATTTTTATCATCTTAAATATCTTGTAGCTATCACAAGTTTATTTGACTTAGTAAACCCAAGTAGAATAAAAATATATGCTTGTATGATAATTAATTCTGATAACTCAGAAGACACAGCTGTGTTTTATTAAACCAACATTACTAAATTAGTCTTATCTGGCAAAGATTCACCCAAGTCAAGTGAATCTGAAAAGAATGTGGATTAGTTTGTATTTTTCTGAGAGTTTGAGGAATGTTTAATTTATATAAGCCTTATTTAGCTCTAAGGCAATTTTAATAGAACTCCTTTAAGAGATTTTATAAATTAAATTTGTAATATGATCTCAAGGTAAGAAAGTATCACATATACATAACATACATACGTATATACACACAGAGAGACATATATAGAGATCTTATAGGTTCATTCTAAAATTTTAGCCACAAGTCAACTGAAACACAATAGTAGAAAACTCACTGATTTACATAAAATACTTGGAATTATGTTTTTGACAGAGGTAACAAGTTAAGGTGATCTGCTCAATATGAGGGCTAATGCTTTTTACCATTATTTGTGGAAAAGTCTTTAAGGCTTTCTTTGTCTTGATATGCAATCTCATGGAGACTGTGAACTACTTTTTAGGTGAAAGACTGTGGGAACATCAAATAGTTGTTTAGATGTTTCCAAAGCCTGTCTGGGTGGATCAAATATTTCCAATTTATTTGAAATATTTGTTTCCAATTTATTTTTCCTTTTTAGTCTGTTTCCCATTTATTTTTCCTTTTTAGTCTCAGGTAGTTGCTTCTGAGGGTTCCTGAGTTTCTTGAAAGCCTCTAATGGGGGCAGGGGATCTAAAGTTCTAGTGACTGTAGAGGCTGGTGTGAACAGAAGGATGAAGGAGGTAGGGGGTTGAAGGTGGACATATCAAGGGAACTGAAGGGAAGATCAAAGGTGGTACAAGGAGGAAGGAGGAGCAGAGATGATGGGAAGGGAGGGGTCTTAGAGGAGCTAGTTTGCAGAGATTTGAAGTTTCCCAAAGAAGCCACTGAAGTTCCAAATTATCCTTAGTTAAATTCACACCAACAAAAAAGGAAGTAGACAGAGTTGGTGGAGTATAGAGTTACCAGGGGCTCAAAAACGGGACAGGGGTTAGTAAACTGAGAAGCTCCCAGGAAAGCAGCAGAATCAAATGGGGACCACAAGGAGACCTCATAAGAAGCCAAGACAAATGTCCAGCCTAGGACTCAGGAAATGAATCTCCCCACAAAACAAAGAGTCAGGAAGAAAGACTTTCAGTCCAGGATTGAGAAGTGAATCCCCACTTGAAAGAAAGAATAGGAAATAAATTTTAAGCCTAGAAGGGGCCTCTCAGACAAAGAAGCCTAAAACTCGAATTCAGCTTGAGAGAGTATACAGAAGCTTAAAAATCAAAAATCTATCCTCACCATGCTTCAGCAGACTGTCATCTGAAGCAGTGGCTCATGAGTCAGACTCACCAATGGATCCCTAATCATTCAGGAGTGAAGACAAAGTCTTCAAAGGTGTGCACTTGGGGTCCTGGGTGAGAGGTTTGGAGATCCAATGATGAATCTGCTACTATCGGAGTCACAGCAGTACCATAACTGTTAAAGGAAAAATTGTTCGTGACACTTGTTAACACAGAGGAGGACTTTATTTAGGGCTTTTGTGGTAAGTGGTAAGACTATCATGTTAGAGAAGAGAGAATGGGCTCAATTCCAAATACAGCAGGGATAAGTGGGGATTGTATACCCATGGAACAGAGTGAGGAGGTCAGTGCATGGAAAATTACTAAAAGGAGACATCAAGGGTAGGGGGATTCTTGCTAAACTGACTACAAAGATTCTTGCTGAAGGCAGGCCAGACTGATTAGACATCAAGGGCAACAGATGCTGTCTAAACTGGGCTAGCTGTGATTTGTGATAAAACCGGGCAACGTAAGCTTTAGGACAGGGCCCAAGGTCAATCTCTATTCAAGAAGAAGGCTCAGAGTCTTCGTCAAAATACACATAACACTGATTTTGGAAACTGAACAAATTTAAGTAACGAGTTGTTACTTAGTCACAATGTGACTAAGGAAGAGTAAAGGAAAACACTATTAAGAGACTAGAGAATATTATTATTCTATTTACTTTCCAATATATATTGATAAATGAAATAGGCCTACATTTTTTCCCTTTTTCTCCTTGTTATGTTTATCGCATTTGGAGATTTAAGTTATTCTAGATTTCTAAAATGAATTGAATCTTCCATTTTTTAAACACACAGAAACACATTAATATCACTGGAAATATCTGTTCTTTGAAGATTATTCAGAATTAACTTTATTGTTACCTAGGATTGAGGCCTATTTAAAGAATAAATCTTCAACATCTTGCTACTGTCTTCTAAAGCACTGCTGTTAGGGTTTTCTCTTTCTGGATTTACTTTGCAACTTACATTTTGCTAGAAAAACACTTGATTTCATCTGGATACCTAATATTATTAACATGGTTGGACATAGTATTGTCTTACACTTCTTGTAATCTCATCTCTATCTGTGGTTATAATTCTTTTTCTCACTACTAAAATAATTTGTTTTCTTTTTATCCCCTGAGACTTATCAGGAATGTGTCTATTTTTTTTCTAGTTCTTGCAAATAAGAATGCTGTTTTACTAGAAAAAATTATTTTTCATTACTTTTACCTATACAGCTATTCTCTCAGTCTTTGTTTCTTTTCTTTGAATTTTTTAGTTCACTTATTGTCAGTCAGTTTATGTAAAATGACATTCACAGTAAATTGCCTTTTCCTTTATTTATGTCATGTGTTTTGATATTGTGCCCATATTTTGGGGAAATTTTGTTTTTTGTTCTTGATCTGAAGATAATTTGAAGAATGTTCCTCAAGTCCTAAGTAGTTAAGATTCTATCAACCGGCCGGGCGCGGTGGCTCAAGCCTGTAATCCCAGCACTTTGGGAGGCCGAGACGGGCGGATCACAAGGTCAGGAGATCGAGACCATCCTGGCTAACACGGCGAAACCCCGTCTCTACTAAAAACACAAAAAATTAGCCGGGCGAGGTGGCGGCGCCTGTGGTCCCAGCTACTCGGGAGGCTGAGGCAGGAGAATGGCGGGAACCCGGGAGGCGGAGCTTGCAGTGAGCTGAGATCTGGCCACTGCACTCCAGCCTGGGCGACAGAGCGAGACTCCGTCTCAAAAAAAAAAAAAAAAAAAAAAAAAAAAAAAAAAAAAAAAAAAAGATTCTATCAACCAACACTTTTTGTTCTTTCTAGTTTTATTAAATTTTAGTCAGAAATTTGGCCTGTACAATTTCTACTTAAGCTTTTCCTTATGAGCATAAAACAAAGATGTTTTTCATGGATATTAGAATCCCTTATTGACAGGATATACAATTATTGATTTTGTCCAATTTTATTCATTGTTATATATAACTTACTTTTCAAATCCATTTTATAAGATTTTAAAAGAAGTATAGAAAATATCCTATAATTATCTTGTTTTAAAAAATATTTCTTTGTATTTTTAGGAAATTTTACTTGATATATTTTCTATTTTGGCCAGTGCAAAGGCCTTTATTTTATCTTCATGGATTATACCTTTTTTTTCCCCAATACGTAGTATTTCTTTTTATCTTTAGTCTTCATTTCTATATTATTTTATAATATTGTTTCTCTTTTTTAAATTGGAAGTTTCATAATATATTTTTATTCATCTTTTTATTTTCAATTGCTTCAGGTATATATTTTTGCAAATTATTGATAAGGAAATTAAATTCACTCATATTTATCATAACTTATATTTAGTTTATTTTAAAATATTATTTTATGTTTACAGTCTTTAAAAGTCATTTCCTATTTTTCTCTCTTTATATTGCGGGCTTGATAAAGTTTCTTTTTATTGCTCACTTCTCTTTTGCAAACCTGGAAGTTCAACTAACTTTTGCCATCTGCTAGCCACCAACATCAAATCATTATGATAATCTTTATGATTATCTTAACTACCTTTAACTTCAATTATCATATTTAAAATTACATATGATTATTAAATAACAAAAAGACATATATATACACACATATATATATATATATAATTATGCTCACTTCCATTTTGATGTTTCGTTTGCCCATTTCATCCCATCATACACAAAGATCAGACTTCAGGAATGCTAGCCCTAATACATAAAATACGTTATTTTACTGAGGATCGTGTTTTAAATTTTTTTAGTTGCAATTACATTTTTTTTGCTGTATATATTTTTTGTTTCATGAATGCTTTATCACTTACTTATTATCTCCAGTAAAATTATCAACATGCATTAACGAACATTTTGTTTTAAAAATAAATTATTTTTTGAACAGATATCTAATACTTTATAAAAACAAAACCACATAAAATCATTGAGAAGTCATGTTGTCTTGCTCTCCACCATCCTATTTCCCCTAGGGCTTCTATATGTAACTAATTAATTCCTGTGGATCTGTCCATTATTTTTCATTCAAATATACATTATTTTTAATTTTCTTATATAAAACGTATCATAATATACCTTGCTTTTCCAAGATCCATGAGATATTGTCTTGTTAGTGTAAAGAATGTTCTCTGTCGGGCGTGGTGGCTCACGCCTGTAATCCCAGCACTTTGGGAGGCTGACGCGGGCGGATCACGAGGTCAGGAGATTGGGACCATCCTGGCTAACACAGTGAAACCCCATCTCTACTAAAAAAATACAAAAAAAATTAGCTGGGCATGGTAGCGGGCGCCTGTAGTCCCAGCTACTCCGGAGGCTGAGGCAGGAGAATGGCATGAACCCAGGAGGCGAAGGTTGCAGCGAGCTGAGATGGCGCCACTGCACTCCAGCCTGGGCGAGAGAGCGAGACTCTCTCCAAAAAAAGAAAAGCTTTCTCATTCTTTTTTTTTCCCCACAGGTGTATGGTATTCTTTTATGTGGATGAACCACATTTACTTTAGTTAACCCACAGGGCTGGAAATTAGAGTATTTTTGCAATAATTTGTTAATATTAAATGATGGTACAATGAATAACCGTATAGGGATACCATTTCCTTCTTGTGTGGTAGGTCCTTAGGATGGATACCAGAAATGGTATCAAAGAGCCAAAGAGTAAATACATCTGTAATGTAGTAGGTATTGTCAGATTCTTCTCTACAAGGACTGTATCATTTTGCTTGCACACCAGTAGTACATGGAGTAGGCATGGTCTTTGACTTTGACACAAAATCCAGAAGCAATTTTTAAAAACTGATTAGTCAGCAACACAAAAATGTTAAAAAGTCTGAATAGCAAAAAATACATAAGTAGATTAAAAAAAACCTGACAAACTGGGAAAATAATTACAACTCATATCACAGATGAATGGCTCATTTCCCAAATAAATAATGGGAGAAAAAAAGTAAAAAAAAACTGATTAAAAAAAAATCATTAAAGGATACTAACAGATCCTTATTCACATGAAAGGATGCATAGCTTTGCTTATAATAAGAGACATAAAAATCAGAGATCATATCTTACCTATCAGGCAAGTAAAATTCCAAAGTTCAACAATACTTTTATTGTCTTGTCTGTGGGGAATTGTTGACTTAGCTGGAGTTTATATAGATGTACGGATGAAGCAAATTACCTTTTTCAAATGACTACCCAGATCTATCAACACCAATTTAAAAGTCTATCGATAGCTCACAGATTTGAGATGTTACTTTTGTCATATACTAAATTCCCTTACATATTTGGGTTATTTCTGAACTCTACATCTTTCCAATGGTATATCTTTTAACATACTAGTACTATATTATTTTACTTATTGAGGCTTTATCATATGCTATAAAATCTAATATGTTCAATAACCCTCATTTTTCAAAATATCCTGGCTATGCTTATTTATTTATTTTTAAAACAATCTAAATGTCCATCAATAAAGAAACAGGTAAAAAATGTAGTATATTTAAGGGATAAATATCATAGCACATAAAACTGAATTAACTAGATTTGTATCTATGAATAAATCTCAAATGTATAATTTTGAATGAAAAACCAAGTAACATGATAAATTCTACATAATGCCACTTATAGAAATATAAGACAGAAACCTCCAAACATTATGTTTTTGGTCTAGATCATCACATATATATTTGAAACCTTAAAAAATGTATTAGAATGACTCATATCAAACTCATAAAGGTCACTGTCTCTGGGGATGGAGAAAGGGAACATGACTGAAGTGGCTGTTAAAAAATGTTAACATTGACTGTACTGTTTTTTCTTTTTTAAAAAAAGGAGGAAGATTTATTTGTAATATTAAATTAAAAATTGATATTACATATAAAACTACAGCCCATTATCTGGTACATGAGGGGAGTCTAAGTCTTGAGCCTTCTCCTAGTACTACAATGTCAGGTTAGAATTAGGAATCACTCAGCCCCAGAACAGCCCAGAAAAAGAAGGGAGGGATTCTGTGCTTCTAGCATCCAAGAATGTAAGAAAGTTAAAGCAAAAAGAGGACGAAGCTAAGGCACAATCTTCTAATATTACAAACCTATAAAAATGGTGAATAAAATGTTTAGTTTGAATCCTATGAAATTGCTTGTGTTTTCTAGGTCAAAAATGGTTGAAGAGCAATTCATATAGTTCAATCCTTGTATGATAAAGGCTTTTTTTTTTTTTTTTTTTTTTTTTTGAGACAGAGTCTCACTGTTGCCCAGGCTGGAGTACAGTGGTGTGATCTCAGCTCACTGCAACCTCCGCCTCCCGGGTTCAAGCGATTCTTCTGCCTCAGCCTTCCAAGTAGCTGAGATTACAGGCGCGTGCCACAACGCTTGGCAATTTTTGTATTTTTAGTAGGGACAGGGTTTCACCATATTGGCCAGGCTGGTCAGAACTCCTGACCTCAAGTGATCCGCCCGCCTTGGCCTCCCGAAGTGCTGGGATTACAGGCACGAGTCAACGTGCCCGGCCTTTTTTTTTTTTTTTTTTTTTTTTTTAAATCCACAGCTGAGCTCAAAGGAAAGAAAGGTAATACTCAGGTGCCAGAAATGAAGAGAAAAGTTAAAAGTCAAAGTGGTAAACTCATGTGCCTAATCTAAGGAAAGGAAACATCAGATCAGATATAAATGCCACCAATGTAGGAAGAGAAAATGTAGCCATAAAGCCACCTAAGACAAGTTCTGGGACTGAAGTATTTGTGGAAAAATTAGGATGCCGACTTCTTCCTAAATGAAGCAGACCAGCAAATCCTTCCCAGAAGTCTGAGGAAGTGACAGAAAGTCAGATGGAAAAAAGTCATGTTATGTGAGAAATCAGTTCTAGATCTATACTATGCATACAGGTGGACACTATACTTAAATTGCCTATATATGCTGACAATACCCAAACGAATTATAAACATCAAAACTTAACACATTATAAATATAAAAACAATTATAAATATAAAACTGTAACAGGGGAGTAAGGCAAAAGCTAATAAAAACTAGTCTGTAGCAATATTTATTTTTCCACTATTTGGACAACATGGAACTCTTTCTCACACACACATAATCTCTGCTGAAAATGAGCATAGGATAGAAAATTATAAACATGACAGAGGCTCATAGCTAAAATAAGAGAAATGGCACCCAAAGAAACTAAAATAATAAAACACTAAAAATATTTTATGAAAATATAAAATAATTTATGTTTAAAATGATTAAATAAGTGAGTGTAAAAACCAAAATCACAAGAGAAAACAGAACAGTGGGGGAATATGAGCAAATTTTATAAAATAGTCTAGAAATTTTAAAAAATCAGTTGGCCAGTTAAATATATCACACAAATCCGAAGAGAAAACTGGTGACTGAACAGTAGTTCTAAAGCAATGACTCGGAAGGAAAACAGAAAAAAAGATGGACTATAGAGAGAAAATGGAGAGCTGTGGAGAAAAGGATGAAAAAGTCAGATATACAACTAATAGGAGTTCAAGACAGGGAGACTAGAGAGCATGGGGAAGAGGCAACATTCTATGAAATAATGCTGAAGAATTTTAGTCTTAACAATGGACATGGATACAGAGATTCAAGAAGAAAAGTTCTGAACAAAATAAATAAAAATAAATGCATGCTTAGTACCAGTATGGGGTAAAACTACAGAACAGCAAATATAAAATATTTAAAGTAGCTGGAGAGAAAAGATAAATCATTTTTAAAAGAGCAAAAGACTAGTGGATCTCAAACTTTAGTACACTTCAGAATCATCTGGAGGACTTATTAAAATACAGATTACTGGGTTTCAAAACCAGGATTTCTGATTCAGTAAGTCTGGGATAGGTCCTAAGAACTTTAATTTCTAACAAGTTCACAGGTGATTCTGATTCTGTTGTTGCTGGTATAGGAACCATACTGTGGGAACTTCTGAGTTCAGCTAACAAAAGAAACCTCAAAAGCAACAGTGGGAGACAGAAGATAGCGCTGACAGAGAACAATATCATTCAAGAGTGTGAAGTAAAGATTATTTTACATATAGAAATATTAAGTTTACTATTCACACTCCCTTGCTGAATGAGCTATTAAAAGATGTATTTTAGGCACAAGGAAACTGATTCCAGAAAGTGGTAATGCAATACAAGAAGTAATGGTTAGCTAGGATAAATATAACGGGCCAGGTGCGAGCCTGGGCAACATGGCAAAACCCTGCCTCTACAAAAAATACAAAAATCAGCTGGGCATGGTGGTGAGCACCTGTAGTCCCAGCTACTTAGGTGGTTGAGATGGGAGGATCACTTGAGCCCCAGGGGTAAAGGCTGCAGTGAGCTGAGATCACACCACTGCACTCCAGCCTGGGCAGCAGAATGAGATCCTGTCTCAAAAAAAAATTAAAAAAAAAAATGATATAATAATGCTAAGCAACACATTCTTAAGCAATGACTCAAAAAATAAATCACACGGCCGGGCGCGGTGGCTCAAGCCTGTAATCCCAGCACTTTGGGAGGCCGAGACGGGCGGATCACGAGGTCAGGAGATCGAGACCATCCTGGCTAACACGGTGAAACCCCGTCTCTACTAAAAATACAAAAAAAATTAGCCAGGCGAGGTGGCAGGCGCCTGTACTCCGAACTACTCAGGAGGCTGAGGCAGGAGAATGGCGTGAACCCTGGAGGCGGGGCTTGCAGTGAGCTGAGATGGCGCCACTGCACTCCAGCCTGGGCAACAGAGCCAGACTCCGTCTCAAAAAAAAAAATAAAATAAAATAAATCACAAAAGAAAATACCTTGGGAAAAATGAAAATGAAAACACAACTATTCAAACATATGGAATGTACAAAAAACAGCACTAAGAGGAAAATGTAAGAGTGTAAGAGCTTACATTTTTTAAAAAAGATGAAAGACTCCAAATTGACAGCCTAACTGTACACCATAGGTAAGTAGAAGAGGAAAATTGAATGAAACCCAAAGTTACTAGAGGAAGGAAATAATAAAGATTGAAGCAGAGATAAATAAAATAGAGAACAGAAAAACAACAGAGAAAATCAGCAGAACTATGAGCTGGTTCTTCAAAAAGATCAGCAAAAATGATACACATTTAGCAAGACTGAGTAAGAAATAAAGACAGAAGACTTATTCTTGGAAACATACAACCTACCAAAAGGTAGTAACGAAGAAACAGAAAATCTAAACAGACCTATAGCTAGTAAAAAGATTGAATAAAAACAATAAAATTATTAAAATAATAATACATTTATAAAATAATAATAAAAATCAGTAATACAAATCTCCCAACAAAGAAAAGCCCAGAACCAGATGGAGTCATTGGTGAATTCTAATAGGAGTTCAAGGCATATATTTAAAGAATTAACATCAATTCTCAAACTCTTCCCCAAAAATGAAGAGGGGGGAACATTTATTAACTCATTCTATGAAGCCAGCATCACCCTGATACGAAAGCCAGAAAAAGATACCATAAGAAAACTATAGGCCAATATCTTTTATGAATATTAATATAAAAATCTTCAACAAAAACAAAAAGCTGAATTTAACAGCACATTAAAAAGAGCTGAATTTAATAGCACATTGAAAGAATTATACATGATAACCCAGTGGAATTTACTCCTTGGTGCAGGAATGGTTTGACATATAAAAATTAACCATTGTGATAGAATACATTAACAAAGCGAAGAAAAATAGCCACACCATCATCTTATACGTAGACAACCCTAAAGATTCCACACACAAAATAGAACCAATAAATAAATTCAGAAAAGTAGCAGGTTACAAAATCAACATACAAAAATTAGTTGCTTTTCAATACGTTAATAACAAACAATATGAAAGGGAATTAGGTAAACCACTCCATCACAATAGCATCAGAAAGAATAAAATATTTAGGAATAAACTTAGCCAAAGAGGGAAAAACATATATGCTAAAAACAACAAAATACTACTGAAAGAAATTAAGGTGGATACTAGAAAGTGAAAAGACATCCTGTGTTAATGTACTGGAATACTTTATATTGTTAAGACAGCCATTCTATCCAAAATGTTACAAATCAATGAAACCCATATCAAAATCCCAATAATGTATTTTTTTTTTTTTGCAAAAATACAAAAATACATCCCAAAATTCATAAAAAATCTGAAAGGACCCTGAATGGCCAAAATAATCTTGAAGAAGATGAAAAAAGTTGGAGAATGCACACTTCCTAATTTCAAAACTTACCAGTATTCTACAGTAATTGTTGTGGAACTATTAATAGCATACAGACAAATTAGACTAATAGAAACGAATAGAGGGCCCCAAAATAAACACCAGTATATATGGTCAAATGATTTTTAACAAGGGTGGCAAGACCATTTTATGGGGAAAATAATAATCTTTCCAGCAAATGAAGTTAGGAAAAATGGATATCCACATGCAAAAGAATAAACTGGACCCTTACCTTATACAATATACAAAACTTAACTCAAAGACCTAAAACTATAAAACCTTTAAAAAGCACAGGGGAAAAGCTTCATGACACTGAATTTGGCAATGATTTCTTGGATACGATACAAAAAATACACACAATAACAACAAAAAATGATAAATTATACTTCATTGACGTTAAAAACTTTTGTTCATCAAAGGATATTATTGATACAGTGAAAAGGCAACTTACAAAATGGGAGAAAATACTTTCAAATCATATATCTGAAAAAGATTAATAACCAGAATCTATGAAAATTCCTATAACTCGACAACAAAAAAATATAAAAAGTTGGCCAAAAAGTGTGCAAAGGACTTGAATAGCTTTTCAAGGAAGAGAAAAACTTGGTCAAGGAGCAAATAAAAAGACACTCAATATCAGTAATCATTAGGGAAATGCAGATAAAAAATACAGTGAGGTATCACTTCATACCTGCTAGATGGTTATCATTAGGAAAAAAAGAGGAGTAAGAAAAATAAAACAGAAAATAACAAGTGTTATCAAGGATGTGGAGAAATTGAACCATTGAACATTCTTCGTGGGAATGTAAAATGGTGCAGCCACTATGGAAAACAGAATGGCGGTTCTTTGAAAAATTGAACATAGAATTATCATATGATACAGCAATTCCAGTTCTGGGTATATACCCAGAAACAGCAAAAGCAGGAACTGTAGCAGATAAATGTACACCCATGTCTATAGCAGTATTATTCACAATAGCCAAATAAGGGAAGCAATCTAAATATCCACTGACAGGTGAATTGATAAACAAAATATGGTATATACACACAGTAGAATATTATTCAGCTGTAAAAAGACAGGAAATCCTGACACATGCTACAACATGGGTGAACTTTATAGACATTTTACCAAATGAAATAAGCTAGTAACAAAGACACATATTGTACAATTCCACTTATATTTGGTACCTTAAGAAGTAAAATTAATAGGGATAGAAAGTAGAATGGTGATAGAGGCCTGGGAGGAGGGGAAATGAGAATAAAGTAATTATTTGATGGGTATGGTGTCTCAGTTCAGGAAGATGAAAAAATTTTGGAGATGGGTGGTGGTAACAGGCGCACAACAATGCGAATGTACTTAATGCCACTGAACTATACACTTAAAAATGGTTAAAATGGTAAATGTTATGTCCTGTATATTGTAATACAATTTTTTAAAAACAACAATTATTTTGGTATTTAAAAGCAAGGTAGAACAAAAGTACTACATGACAATAGCATGAATAAGGATGGAAAGTATTCAGAATTTGTGTTCTAAGATCTTATTAATATTTGGGTGGAGTTTACAGATACTAACTTTTGGAATTTATAAATACATATATTAAAATACTAAAAATAACCAATAAAATAATTTAAAAAAAAGATGTCCAAATATGCTAAAGAAACGTTTTAAATAGGCCATATTATTACGATAGACTATACTATTTACAGTTAATATTTATGTCTTAATAAAATACATGGGAAAAATATACATTAACTTTAAGAAAGAAGAAAAGGGTAAACATTTAGGGTGGGACTTTAACCTATACATCAAATACTATTCCTTTAAAAATGTCCATATTTAAAAATATTGATTGTGGGTATACAGGTATATTATTTTATATACCTTATGTTTGAAATATTATATAATTTTTAGAGATGAGATAGAAAACCTATGAAAAGTTGTATTAGAAAGTATTATGTGTTTATTAATTTTCAGGATTAAGGGTAATCTTCAAATTGGGAAGAAACATAATTAGTCACAAAAAAATAGAAAATTAGCTGAAACTCCCAAATATCCCCAAACTCTATAATTGAATTCAAAAGATAAAGAATTGGCTTAGAAAAAAGTGTCTTCCGCAGATAGAACCAAGTGCTAGCATATTTCTACAAGAAAGCATATAATCTGACACAGAAATGATGACAATATGAAAGGTAAAGGAAATGAACGAGAAAGAACTAAAGTATGTCCTATCAAAATAGTATCTTAAAATTAACATTAAAACAAATTACCATTTTTATAATTTATCATTTAGCAAATAATTGAACATGTCCAAGTCAGTAAGGATGTGGTGAAAACAGAACATTTATACACAGCTGGTATATGCTAAATTTGGCACAGCCCGTTAGCATAGCAATTGCTGTGTGTTAAATAAATAAAAAATATCGTACCCTTAATTTATTTATCCCATTTCTGAAATTTGTGCTAAGAACTAATGCTGAAGGAAGAAAAGACATGTCTAGGAAAGTAGTCCTTGCTATATAATTTATAACATAAACTTGAAGCTTCTAATTCCCTAAGAGGACAGTAACACTTGCTGGATTTTCAGTCATTTTAATGACAGTCATGAAAACTCCATAGCAACCAGGGAATAGTTGATGAGCTGTTAAATGACTATAGGGTGTAAAAGAGCGGGAAAGCAAGAACAGCATTGTAAGGTAAGGCAAAATCAGGGTCAAGACTAGGGTGAGGAAACTGAGAGACTTCCTTAGGAGCCAAATTTGGAATGGGCACCAAAAACAAAAATAAAATAAAAACCAATAATCAAGATAAAAAATATTTTTAAAAGGCAAAGCTAATGTGACATCTGTGATGGAAAAAGCTAAAAATTTCAAATACAAATAGGTTCTCGGCCGGGCGCGGTGGCTCAAGCCTGTAATCCCAGCACTTTGGGAGGCCGAGACGGGTGGATCACGAGGTCAGGAGATCGAGACCATCCTGGCTAACACGGTGAAACCCCGTCTCTACTAAAAAAAAAATACAAAAAACTAGCCGGGCGAGGTGGCGGGCGCCTGTAGTCCCAGCTACTCGGGAGGCTGAGGCAGGAGAATGGCGTAAACCCGGGAGGCGGAGCTTGCAGTGAGCTGAGATCCGGCCACTGCACTCCAGCCTGGGCGACAGAGCGAGACTCCGTCTCAAAAAAACAAAAACAAAAACAAATAGGTTCTCATCTTGATTTGCACCACCCTGAGAGTGTCGCACTTGCTTTTCCCTTATCCAGACCCAAGGTTCCTGTCTTTGTTAAATTTTTTAACATTTCTTTATCACTGAAATTGATATTTTTGCACTGATTTTTAATTTTTAAAAACCCGTTGCATTAAAATATCATTTTCTTGCATTGGCGCCCCCTTAAAATCTGCACTGCAGGCCAGTGCCTCTATCACCCTAGTCCCGGCCCTGTGCAATATTATGGTAATAAGTATGTGTTTGAGTGTCCGCAGTTTCTCTCTGTATAAACTTCACGTGTACTTTAAAATCCAAGCTAAAAGTGCGGTTCTCCGCGATCCTTCGGCCTCAGAGCAGTGGCCCCAACTTCCCGAGGCCGAGGGAGGCGTTGTGGCAACGGTCGTGGAAGGTTCGGGAAACCGCCTTCCGGCCTCACCATGAAGCGCAAGTTAGACCCTCGGGGAATGACGTCGCCCCGCAGCTCATTGTGGAGGTTCACGTACTCGTTGATAAAGTCTACGTCCTCTTCGTGTGGCAAAAATGTCGCGTTCAAACTAGAACCTAGTAGCAGTAGCCACAGCTCACAGAGCCGCAGCTTCAAAACGCCCCCTACTGCCAGGGGGAGGGATTGTGCGCTCCACTCCCGGGCGAAGGACCTTGGGGCCTCCATGGTCCACGGGCCGCGGACAGGCCAGTGCGCACGCGCTGGCCGTCCCAGTGACCTGCCAATCTACGGGGGACGCAGGCGAGCCTTGTCCCGCCTCCCGGAGGGAGAAAGGGAGCGGGGAGGAGGAAAAACAAAGGAGGGAGGAGGGAGAAAAGAGGAGGGAGGAGAGAGGAGGGAGACGATACTGAGGAGGGGAGAGTGGGGAGGGGAGCGGGAGAGGAGGGGAAAACTAGACCTGCAGAGTGAAGAAGGCTGGCAATAGATGTCTGACGAACTAAAGAAAGCTTGCGCTACGTGAGTAAGCGCTTTTCACTAAACCAATGTAGTGAAATGTTATCCCTAATTGATTTCTGACACCGAATGATATGTCGTCATTCATGAGTCATCAGTTTGTATGGTAAATGCCAATTACTGAGTAACGGGTCTGAGGAACTGTCTAATTGTGCCAGGTGAAATGATTTTTCTGCGATACAGATACAAATTCAATTAATTTTTTTTCTGCATTACCTATTGAGTTGGAAATTTGATGCAGGGCCAGCCCTTTATTTTCCTCAGGGACAGAATGGAATAAAGAAATGTTGCTAGTTCTTAAGGCCAAAGAAGTTCTTAAGGCCAACTTAATCGATGAGATTTTTTTCAGTTTTTAAATGAACCTTTGTGGGAAACCACAAAATAAATGGGAGTGAAGGGAGAGTAGGGATCACCAAACTCTCCAAAGGTTAAAACATTTCTACTTCTTCTCTCATCAGCACAATTCAGACAGCCTGGAATATCAAGATTCATCTTTTTCAGTAATTGTGGCATTCACAGTAAGAAAAAACTCTTCTCTTTTTTTTCCAGACAAAATTGGCTGATATCTAGCTGATTTTGGCCTGATCTATTTACCTCCAAACATTTTCCTCAAAAACAAAACGTAACAAAACCAACTTGCTTTGAAGACTTTAAATTCTAAGCGTGGAAAAAAAGCACATATTTGTTTTGGAATACACGTTTGCATATTACATATTGTGCTTAATGCATTAAGCAGATATGGAAAATTGACATTAAGAGAAAATTTTACTACAAAACATTGTAACAGGTTAGCCAAACATTTATAAAAAGAAAAATGCTTTCAAAAATTGTGATGCACACAATTGAAAAACAGTGGACCTATGTAAGATGGTTTCATTCATGCCCTTGAATACTTACTATTTTGCAGTGTATTAAGTGATGGAAAAAGATTAGTAGACAAGACACAGATTCAGCTTTTAAGCAGCTTACAGTTTAGTGAATTAGCAATCAGGTAGTATTTATAACATGTGATAAATACAAAGCCAAAATTCTATTGCATCATGTGAGGGACGATTAGTACTCTTGTGGAGGACCAGGGAAGCCTTTCTGGAAAATGTATACAGAAACTGAAACAGACAAGTGTAAGATAGCATTCTAAACAAAAGGAAAAGCACGTAATGTGCCTAAGGAGAGAGGAAGATCCTAAAGGCTAAAGTATTTTGGTATGGCTAGAACCTATGTAAGGGTGAAGGTGGCAAGTGCTGAAAAATGCAATTCGTTTATTATGGTGGTACTGTTGTTAGACTGCAAACAATGCTAAAGAAAAAATATAAATAGAATAATGCAATCTTAGATTTGGAAGAAATTTCAGCCATGATTACTAGCCTCATGTGTTAGGCATACTCTCTGGAACATCACTGACAGGTGATCATCACATCCTTTTCTTAAACAATTACACCAACAGGAAGTCACCATTTCCTGGGAAGCCCATTCCACTGCTAGACATCTCATTCAATAAATATTTCCTTGGTACCTCCTGTGTGTCACAGCCCAGCTAAAGGTTCAAATGCTGAACAAACTAGACATGGAGTCTTTCCACAGGAAGCTTTTAGTTAAAGGTGATACAGCTGAATCATCAATAGTTACAATACAGAGTGGTGAATACTACTTTTAATCTATTTCACAAATATTTAATGTGTCGGGCACTATTTAAAATGCTTGGACAATAGCAACTCATTCAAGTCATACAAATCTTAAGAAATAGTTATTATCCCTTTAACAGATGGAAAAACTGAGAAAAAGAGAAATCGAATTGCCTGAGGCCACCCAGGCAGGGGGTGGTAGAGCTACTTCTGTTTTGTTTTGTTTTTACCAATTCCTTTTCTAAAAATAGACTCTATTTTTTAATAGCAGTTTTAGGTTCACAGCAAAACTGAGAGGAAGGTACAGAGATTTCTCATGTACCTCCTGCCCCCACACGTACATAACCTCCCTCATTATCAACATCCCACAACAGAGTAGTACATTTACAGTTGATGAATCTACATTTATACATTATTCCCACCCAGAGTTCATAGTGTATATTAGGACTCATTCTTGGTGTTGCACATTTCATGGGTTTGGATAAATGTATAATGTCATGTTTCCAGCATTTAGTATCAGATAGAGTAGTTTTACTGCCTAAAAATCCCTTGTGTTCAGACTATTCATCTCTTCCTCCCTCCTAACCCTGGCAACTACTTATATTTTTACTGTCTTCATAGTTTTGCTTTTTCCAGAATGTTATATAGTTGGAATCATACAGTATGTAGCCTTTTCAGATTGGCTTCTTTCACTTAGTAATATGTATGTAAATTTCTTCCATGTCTTCATGGCTTGATACCTAATTTCTTTTTAGCACTGAATAATTTTTCATTTTCTGGATGTACCAACATTTCTTTATTCCAGTAGCTATTGAAGGACACGTTGGTTGATTCTAGGTATTGGTGTATTATTCTGTTCTCATGCCACTAATAAAGACAGACCCAAGACTGGGTAATTTATAAAGGAAAGAGGTTTGATGGACTCACAATTCCACATGGCTGGGAGCCCTCACAATCATGGTGGAAGATGAAGGAGGAGCAAAGGGACATCTTACATGCTGGCAGGCAAGAGACCATGTGCAGGGGAACTACCCTTTATAAAACCATCAGATCTCATGAGACTTATTCATTACCCTGAGAACAGCATGGGAAAAACTTGCCCCCATGATTCAATTACCTCTCACCGAGTCACTCCCATGACACGTGGGGATTATTACATTTCAGGGTAAGATTTGGGTGGGGACACAGAGCCAAACCATATCAATTTGCAAAGGAACACAGTTGCTATAAACATCTTTGTGCAGGTGTCTGTGTAGACATAAGTTTTCAACTCCTTTGGATAAATACCAAGAGCATGATTGCTGGATCATATGGTAAGTGCTATTGTTTGGATATTTGTCCGTTTCAAAATTCATGTTGAAACTCAATCCCCAATGTAACGGTATTGAAAGGTGGGGCCTTTAAGAAGTGATTGGGTTTGTCCTCATGAATGTATTGACCCATTCATAGATTAATGGGTTAATGGATTCATTTAGCCCCTTTACCATGTGATACTCTGTGCTGCCTTGGGATTCTGCAGAGTCCCCAGTAGCAAGAAGGGCCTCACCAGATATGGCCCCTTGGCTTTGAAATTCTGAACCTCCACAATTCTAAGAAGTAAATTCCTTTTCTTTATAACTTACCCAGTTTCAGGTATTTTCTTATGAGTAACATTAAACAGACTATGACATTAAGTATAATGTTCAGTTTTTTAAGAAACCACTAAACTGTAGTCTGAAGTGGCTGTGCCATTTTGCATTCCCACCAGCCATGAATGAGAGCTCATGTTCCTCCACATCCTTGTTAGCATTTGGTGTTGCCAGTGTTCTGAATTTTGGCCATTCTGATAGGTGTGTAGTGGTATTTCATTGGTATTTTAATGTGCATTTTCCTGATGACATATGATGCACCTTTTCTTTTTTTTTTTTTTTTTTTTTTTTTTTTTTTTTTTTTTTTGAGACGGAGTCTTGCTCTGTAGTCCGGGCTGGAGTGCAGTGGCCGGATCTCAGCTCACTGCAAGCTCCGCCTCCCGGGTTTACGCCATTCTCCTGCCTCAGCCTCCGGAGTAGCTGGGACTACAGGCGCCCGCCACCTCGCCCGGCTAGTTTTTTGTATTTTTAGTAGAGACGGGGTTTCACGGTGTTAGCCAGGATGGTCTCGATCTCCTGACCTCGTGATCCGCCCGTCTCGGCCTCCCAAAGTGCTGGGATTACAGGCTTGAGCCACCGCGCCCGGCCCTATGATGCACCTTTTCATATGCTCATTTGAGTACTATGTATCTTCTTTGGTGAGGTGTCCATTAACGTTTTTGACCCATTTTTAAATTAAGCTGTTTGTTTTTTCGACTGTTGAGTTTAAAGAGTCTTTGCTTATTTTGGGTAATAGTTTTTATTGCACATATCTTCTGTGTTTTTCTCCCAGGCTGTGGCTTGTCTTTTCATTCTCTTAAGAATGTCTTTTGCTGTGTAGAAATTTTTAGTTTTAATGACACCCAGCTTATCAATTTATTCTTTCATAAATCATAACTTTTGTGTCGTATCTAAAAGATTATTGCCAAATTAAAGATCATCTAGATTTTCTCTTATATAAACTTCTATGAGTTTATACTTTTGCATTTACATTTAGGTCTGTGATCCATTTTGATTAATTTTTGTTAAGGGTATAAAGTTTGTACTTAGACTGATATTTTTTTCTTATTTATGGACATTCAGTTGTTCCAGAACCATTTGTTGAAAAGACTACATTTGCTCCATTATATTGCCTTTGCTCCTTTGTCAAAGATCAGTTGACTTGATTTATGTCGTTCTATTTCTGAGCTCTCTATTCTGTTCCATGGATTTATTTATTTCTACTTTCACCAATACTATACTGTTTTAATTACTGTATTTTTGCTGTTGTTTGAATGTGTCCCCCTGAATTCGTGTGTTAGAAAATTAATACCCAATACAACAGCATTGAGAGGTGGGATCTTTAAGAGGTGATTAGGTCATGAGAGCTCTGTCCTCATGAATTGAATTAATGCCATTATCACAGGATTGGTAAAATATTGAGGGAGTGAGTTCCTGATAAAAAAGTGAGTTCAGCTCCCTTCTTTTGCACATATGCCTGCACTCTCTTGCTCTGTGAACTCCTGCCATCAGATGACACAGCCAGCAGGTCCTCACCAGATGCAAGCTCCTCAATCTTGGACTTTTCCAGCCTCCAGAACTGTAAGAAATTGATCTTTGTTTTTTATAAATTACCAAATATCAGACATTCTGTGATAGCAGCACAAAATAGACTGAGACATGTACGCTTATAGTAAGTCTTAATGTCATGTAGTGTTAGTCCTGCAACCTTGTTCTTCTCATCCAATGTATTGGCTGTTCAGGTTTTTTTTTTGCCTCTTCATATAAACTTTAGAATTATTTTGTCGATATCCACAAATTGCTGAAATTTTGACTGGGGTTACATTAAATCTATAGATCGAATTGGGAATTACTGATATCCTAACAATATTTAGTCTTTCTATTTACTAACAGGGAATATTTCTTCATTTATTTAGTTCTTTGATTTCTTTTATCATACATTTGTAGTGTTCCTCATATAGATTTTGTAAATAGTTTGTTAGAGTTATGACTAAGTATTTGTTCGTGTGTGCTAAACGCTATTACATTTTTCATTTTAAATTCTACTCGTTCATGGTTAGTATATAGGAAAGTAATTTAAAGTAACTGACTTTTCTATATTAACCTTGTATCCTGCAACCTTGCTAAAATCATTGATTAGTTTCCGAAGTTTGTTGATTCTTTGGATTTTGTACATAAATAATTATGTCATTGGCAAACAAAGACATTTTTCTTTCTTTCTTCTCAATCTATAAACCTTTTATTTTCTTGTCTTATTGCATTAGCAAGGACTTCCAGTATGAAGTTGAAGAGCAGTGATGAGAGGGGCATCTTTGCCTTGTTCCTGATCTTAGTGAGAAAGCTTCCTGTTTCTCATCATTAACTTTGTAGTTAGCTATAGCTTTTTTTGTAAATATTGATATCTTTATCAATATCTCAAGGAAGTTTCCTACTATTGCTAGTTTATTGAGAATTTTTGTCATGAGTTCATTTTGGATTTTGTCCAGTGTTCTTTCTGGATCTATTGATATATGGTTTTTCTTCTTTAGTCTATTGATGTGATTTATTACATTAATTGATTTGCAAATTGAACCAGGCTTGTATTCCTATGTCTGAGTTCATTTTCTGATGCTTATAACAGAATACTTGAAACTGGGTAATTTATAAAGCAAAATATTTAATGTTTACAGCTATGGAGGCTGAGAACACAAGGTTGAGGGGCTGCATTTGGTGAAATACCTTCTCGCTGTTGAGAACTCTGCAAAGTCCTGAGGCAGTGCAGGGCATCATATGGCAAGAAAGTTGGTCATGCTGGCTCTGGTCTCTGTTTCCCTTTTTACTAAGCCCTTTAGTCTCACTCCTGTGATAACCCATTAATCCATTAACTCATTAACCTATTAATCCATTAATCTATGAATGTATTGGTTCATTCTTGAAGACAGAGCCCTCATAACCCAATAATCTTTTTAAAGCCCCACCTTTCAATACTGCCTCAATGGAATTAAATTTTAACATGAATTTGGAGGGGACAAATATTCAGACTAGAGCAATCTGGAATAAATTCCACTCCATCATGGTGTGTAATTATTTTTATACATTGTTAAATTCAATTTGCTTAGTATCTTGTTGGGGAATTTTGTATCTACGTTCATGAGAGACATTGGTCTGTAGTACTTTTTTTTCTTGTAATGTTTTTGCAGGATTTTGGTATTAGGGTGGGTGTGGAGTTGTTCATAGTATTGCTCAGTTATCCTTTTAATGTTCATCAGATCTGTAGTGATGTTCCTTCTTTCATCTCTGATATTGATAATGTATGTCTTTTCCCTTTTTCTGTTAGCTTGGCTAGAAGCTTATCAATCTTATTTATGCCTTAAAGGAACCAGCTTTTGGTTTTATTAATTTTATTAATTTTGTTTACAATTTTATTGATTTCTGCTCAAATTTTTATTATTTCTTCTGCTTTCTTTGGGTTTAATTTGCTCTTTCTTTCTAGTTTCTTACAGTGAAAGCATATGCGATTTTAGATCTTTCTTCTTTTCTAATATATTTTTTCAGTGCTACAAATTACCTCTAAGCAATGCTTTGCTGCATCCCACAGATTTTGCTAGGATGTTTTCATTTTCATTCATTTAAAAATATTTTCAAATTTATTTTGATATTTTTTTCTTTGGACCATGTGTTATTTAGAAGTGTGCCATTTAATCTCTTATTTTGGAATTTTATGGTTATCGTTCTGTTATTGATTTCTAGTTCAATTACTAGTGGTCTGAGAGGAGGCATTACATGACTTCTATTCTAAATTTATTAAGGTGTGTTTTATGGTCCAGAATATAGTTTATTTTGGTAAATGTTTCGTATGAGATTGAGAATATGTATTCAGCTATTGTCAAATAATGTATAGATGTCTTATTACATCCAGGTGATTGATGTTGTTGACTTTATATCCTTACTGATTTTCTGCCTGCTGAATCTATACATTTCAGATAGAGGTGTTTTGAATTCTCCAACTATAGATAGTAGATTCATCTATTTCTTCTTGTCATTCTATCAGTTTTGTCTCGTATATTTCTATACTCTCTTGCTAGGTGTATATACATTAAGGATTGTAATGAGCCACCATGCCTGGTCAGCACTTGAAATTTTAAGGAAATAATACTCTAATTCCATATGCTTTTTGATTTAGATAAAAGCTAGCAAATTTAAAAATGTATTTTTAATCTACATTGATCATGGAGTAAGACTGAAGATACTGAACTGTATTATTTTGTTCTCTGTATAGATGTTATTAGAAACACTGTTTTTATTTTTTTTATTGACTCTCATTGTTGTTTCTTTTCTATACACACTCAATTGAACTTTTCTATAATTCAAATTTCAGATTCAGATAATTGTGCATGAGAAGCATTAAGAGAAAACCAAAATGATCCACACGTAAAAGCTAACATTGAAAGGTAGAAAGATAGACTTTACTTCATTAAAATGTAAAATAGGGCAACTGAGAAATTTGCTAGATAAATGTCCAAGGATTAAAATCCTAGATGCACAGGGAGCCATTCAGATTTCCTAAGAGGCCAGGTGTGGTGGCTCATGCCTGTAATCCCAGCACTTTGGGAGGCTGAGGCAGGCAGATCATGAAGTCAGGAGATGGAGACCATCCTGGCCAACATGGTGAAACCCTGTCTCTACTAAAAATACAAAAATTAGCTGGGTGTGGTGACACATGCCTGTAGTCTCAGCTACTTGGGAGGCTGAGGCAGGAGAATCACTTGAACCCGGGAGGCAGAGGTTGCAGTGGACTGAGATTGTGCCACTGCACTGCCGCCTGGCAACAGAGTGAGACGGTCTCAAAAAAAATAAAAATTTTTAAGAAAGTGAATAACAGCAGCACCATTAGAAAAATAGAGGTGGAAAATGAACCAGTAATTTACAAAAAAAAAAAAAAAAAGGCTAAATAACAGTGTAGTTGAAATATTCATCCTGCATCTACTCTTCACATATAGGTATGATGGACTATATATAACTAGATTCCAGGAGGAATTTGGACCTCTGGAACTAAAGTATCATTTGTGTTCATTTGTTTTCATGCTGCTGATAAAGACATACCCGGAATTTGGCAATTTACAAAAGAAAGAGGTTTAATTGGACTTAGTCCATGTGGCTAGGGAAGGTCTCACAATCATGGCGGAGGGCTAAAGGCACTTCTTACATGGTGGCAGCAAGAGAGAATGAGGAAGAAGCAAAAGCAGAAACCCTTGATAAACCCACCAGATCTCATGAGACTTATTCACTATCATGAGAATAGCACAGGAAAGATGGGCCCCTATGATTCAATTACCTCCCCCTGGGTCCCTCCTACAACATGTGGGAATTCTGGGAGATACAATTTAAGTTTTGTGTGGTGACACAGCCAAACCATATCAGTCTCTAAAAGACCAAGCCATAAAATTGAGTATAAATCTGAGACTATTTATATTAAAATTTGACTCCTGAATGCACATTAGTTCTGTATTCATTAAGTCAATATGAAGTATGGTCATATGTTTGAAACCACTTCCTGTAATCTTTTCATCAAAGGTGAAAATAACATTCCCTAGCCTTTCTTAATAACTCTCAAACAACGTATTGGTAAATTGGAATGTAGTTTATGAAAATATGTTTAGCTTTATTAGTAGTTCAAGGAATAAAAATTAATAGCATCTACCTTACTGAGAATTATTGAGGGAATTACGTAAGTTATTATTTGTAAGGCACTTAGGGCTTGGCATAGTGCAGGCATTACTGTTAGGTATTACTATTATTAAGTTTAAATTCTCTTATTTTCACTCATTGAATTCACAAGGACTAAAAGTAATTATTAACACTTAGCATGGTGCCAGATATTATGCATGCTTAATAAATGTTTTTTTTTATATTAGGTTTCATGAGAGCATGCTTCATAAATATTTATTGAGTTATTCTTATAATAATCAATGTAGTTTCCCTAGCTGCAAGAAGCAAACCCAATGAATATAACTATAGGTGAGTTGCTGGTAGTTTTAGTCTGGAGGACATTGGCAAGTGATATGTTGTTTTCCTGAGAGAAAATGGGAGTTCCACTAAAAGTAATGATAACAGAATTTATTTATTTCCCCTGCTACAGTTAGTGATCACAGGTAAATTTAATTACAGTTTAAATTACCTAGTTTTAACTAAGCCAACCATCTCAAAATGATCACATATCCTGGAAAAATTGCCGAGAGGAAATTGCCGATTCAATATAGTTGCCAAGATACAAATGCAAGCAAATAATATAAAACTGTGAGAAGTGTTTCTTCTTATATTCCTGGCATAAACATCTCCTTAACACTTATTTTTAAATTTATTTCTACCTCATCCTTTTTAGGTTCAGTCGTTATGTATTTTGTAATATATTACTTTATTATAAAAATATACATGGTACATTTAGTTCAATGTACATATAGTACCTTTTGATTTAATCTAAGGGTTACTACTTCCACATTTGTTAGATAATGTCCTATTCTGGGTATGTTTTCTTATGTACTAGGAAACCTCCCAGTCTCAGGCAAACTAGGATTTTTGGTCACTCTACAATTTTTTTTTTTTTTTTTTTTTTTTTACTGAGCGGGATGTATCATCATCATCATCATCATAAACTACAGAGAATACTGTTTAAACTATCTCTTCACCATTTCTCCCAAGAGGTAGAAAACTGGCCCAACTATTATTGACAAGTCTGATTTCTTTGTCTCATATTTTGAAGTGATTCAGCAAATTCTGGGAACACACACTTATTTGAGTTTGACAACCCAAACTTGTCCTAGCAGGACAAGAGAATCTCCAGAAAAATGCACTACTTAAATCTTGAGTTAACTATTCTCAGTAGTTTGAAAAAGCTAAGCCTAGAGCAGTTTGTCTAGCAATTCCAAACTAACTGAAATAGGAGGGTTACTTAGAGTCGCTATTAACAGTCTACTCAGAGTAAAGGAACCTCAAGCAATGACAGGCTTCCCAAGATGTCCTGTCAAGAGGCTGTTGTTAAGATCACAAGACAGGCTTCCCAAGATGTCCTGTCAAGAGGCTGTTGTTAAGATCACAAGAAATAAAAAAGACATATCCTTGGCCCAGAATTTTCTCTTCTTGACAGTAAGAGGAAGACCCACTAATAAGATGGAGACGCTCTGCCTTTCTAGCCTCTGCTCATAGCTTTAGCATGGACCAAAGTCCTGTGAATAGACTCCATTTTCTGAGAACTGTCATGACTTGAAAGTTCCTATAGCAGTGCTAATTTAACACTCTTTGACAAGTACTTCTTCATCAGGAAATATGCTTCTGTAAAAAAATTTTTAATTTTAAATTTTAATCTGACTTAAAGAAAATCATATGCTCTTGAATGAATAAGAAGTATAAGGGGATAAATGAGTAATTATATTAAAAATCAGAGGATGTTTTAATTATTAATGAAAATGTTTAATTAAAAATCCGTGAAGATAACAAAATGATAAACAATGCAATAGGTAGAAAACTCTACATACATGTGAATTTACCTTTAGGTTATTTCATACCACAAGTTAAAAAACAAGTAATTATGAATGAGAATTTTAACAATGCAGTAGTTAAACAAATAGCAAAAGCTTACATTACTAAAAAGATAAGACTCTATATGCATGACGTCAAATAGCAATGTGATGGTTAATTTTGTGTGTCAATGTGGCTAATCTACAGTGACCAGTTGTTTGGTCATACTAGTCTAGATGTTGCTTTAAAGATTTTTTTTTTTTTGTAGATGTGATTAAAATTTATAATCAGTTGACTTTAAGTAAATCAGATTATCCTTTTTGATGTGAGTGGATCTCATTCAACCAGTTGAAGGCCTTAAGAACAAAGATGAGTTTTTCTAAAAAGAAATCCTGCCTCCAGACTGCAACATAAAACATTTTGCCTGAGTTTCCAACATTTGGACTAGACACTGCAACAGCAACTCTCACTTAAATCTCCATCCTGACAGCTTACCCTAAAAATTTCCATTTGTTAGCCTACAGGATCCTGTGAGCCAATTACTAAAAATCTCTCTCTGCCTCTCCCCATCCCACTCTACCTCTTCCCCTTTCTCTCCTTCTCCCTCTCCATGTCTCTCTCCCCTATTGGTTGTGTTTCTCTGGAGAACCCTGACAGATATAAGAAGATGTAAATATAAAACTACTTGGCTTCTTTATAAAAAATAGCATCAATTGGCCAGGCGCAGTGGCTCATGCCTATAATCCCAGCACTTGGGAGGCTGAGGCAGGTGGATTGCTTTGAGCTTAGGAGTTCAAGACCAGCCTGGGCAACATGGCAAAACCCCATCTCTACAAAAAAAATGCAAAAATTAGCCAGGCATGGTGGCACGCGCCAGTGGTCCCAGCTACTCGGGAGGCTGAAGTGGGAGAATTGCTTGAACCCGGTAGGTGGAGGTTGCAGTGAGCCAAAATTGCACCATTGCACTCCAGCCTAGGTGACAGAGTGAGACCCTGTCTCAAAAAGAAAAAAAAAGTATCAATCACCCAGCTATGTGGAAATTCCTAGATATCTGACAGTATATAGCAAACAACGTTCAGTTCTATTAAAAATACATTTATAATGATTAAAAATAGTACATATATATATATACACACACACACACACACAAATATGTCTGTGATGGTTAATATTAAGTGTCAACTTGATTAGATTGGAGGATGCAAAGTATTGTTCCTGGGTGTGTCTGTGAGAGTGTGGCCAAAGAAGATTAACATTTGAGTCAGTGGACTGAGAAAGGCAGACCCACCCTCAATGTGAGTAGGCACCATCCAGTTGGCTGCCACTGTGGCTAGAATAAAACAGGCAGGAGAAGGTGGAATGAGCTGACTTACTGAGTCTTTCAGCCTTCATCTTTCTCCTGTGCTGGATGCTTCCTGCCCTCAAACATCAGACTCCCGGCTCTTTGACTTTTGGACTCTTGGATTTACACCAGTGGTTTACCAGGGGCTCTCGGGCCTCTGACCACAGACTGATGGCTTCATTGTAGGCTTCCTGATTTTGAGGTTTGGGGACTTGGGCTGAGCCACTGCTGGCTTCTTTGCTTCTCAACTTACAGATGGCCTATCATGGGACTTCACCTTGTGATTGAGTGAGTCAATTCTCCTTAATAGACCCGTTTCATATATGCACATATCCTAGTAGTTCTGTCCCTTTAGAGAACCCTGCCAAATACAGATTTTGGTACAAGGAGTGGTTCTAGAGGAATAGAATTTTAAGGATTGATTTCTTTAGTTGGTTTTAGGGTTTCCGGAGTTGGATGCTTAATCTGATTAGACCCAAAGCAAGCAATGTACCTTCACTGTCCTACCTGGGGGTATATCAGCTCTCCAGCTTTGTGTCCTAATCTTGTTTGCAGAAATATTGATCACTTTTCCCTTTCACAAGATATCACATTGGCCCATTACATTGATAACATAATGCTGATTGGATCCAGTGAGTAAGAAAAAGCAAACACACTGGACTCACTGGTGAGACATTTGCATGCAAGAGGATGGGAAATAAACCCCATTAAAATTCAGGGACCTTCTACCTCAGTGAAATTCCTAGAGGTCCAGGGCTGTGGGGCCTATGGGGATATTCCTTCTAAGGTGAAAGATAAGTTATTGCATTTGGCCCCTCCTATAACCAAGAAAAAGGCACAATGCTTAGAGGGCCTATTTGGATTTTGCAGACAACACATTCCTCATTTGGGTGTGTTACTCTGGCCCATTTATTGGGTAACTTGAAAGGCTGCCAGTTTTGAGTGTGGGTCTAGAATAGGAGAAGGCTCTGCAACAGGTCCAGGCTGCTGTGCAAGCTTCTCTGCCACTTGGGCCATATGACCCAGCAGATCCAATTGTGCTTAAGGTGTCAGTGGCAGATAAGATGCTGTTAAGAGCCTTTGGCAGGCCCCCATAAGTGAATCACAGTGGAGACCTCTAGGATTTTGGAGCAAAACCCTGCCATCTTCCTCAGATAATTACTTTCATTTTGAGAGAAAGCTCTTGGCCTTTAAGTGGGCTTTAGTAGAAACTGAACGTTTGACTATGGGTCATCAAGTTACCATGCAACCTGAAATGCCTATGATGAACTGGGTGGCCCGTCTAGCCATAAAGTTGGGCATGCACAGAAGCATGCCTTTCTGACCCATCTAGCCATAAAGTTGGGCATGCATAGAAGCATTTCATCACCAATTGGAAGCAGTATATACATGATGGGGTACAAGCAGATCCTGAAGGCACAAGTAAGTTACATGAGGAAGTGACTCAAATGCCCATGGTCCCCACTCCTGCCATCCTGCCTGCTCTCCCCCAGCCTGCATCGATGGCCTCATGAGAAGTTCCCTGTGATCAGTTGACAGAGGAAAAGAAGACTAGGGCCTGGTTTACAGATGGTTCTGCATGATATGCAGACACCACCTCAAAATGGACAGCTGCAGCACCATAACCCCTTTCTTGGTATCGCTGAAGGATGCTTGTGAAGGGAAATCTCCCAGTGTGCAGAACTTCAAGCAGTGCACCTGGCTGTACACTTTGCTTGGAAGGAGAAATGGCCAGATGTATGATAATATAGTGATTCATGGGCTGTAGCCAATGGTTTGGGTGGGTGGTCAGGGACTTGGAAGAAGCATGATTGGAAAATTGATGACAAAGAAATTTGGAGAAGAGGTATGTGGATGGACCTCTCTGATTGGTCAAAAACTGTGAAGGTATATGTATCTCATGTGAATGCTCACCAAAGGGTGACCTCAGCAGAGGAGGATTTTAATAGTAAGTGAATAGGATGACTCATTCTGTGAACACCACTCAACCTTCTTCCCCGGCCAGCCCTGTCATCACCCAATGGGCTCATGAACAAAGTTGCCATGGTGGCAGGGATGAAGGTTACACATGGGCTCAGCAACATGGACTTCCACTCACCAAGGCTGACCTGGCTACAGCCACTGCTGAGTGCCCAGTGTGGCAGTAGCAGAGACCAACACTGAGCCCTTGATATGGCACCATTCCTTGGGGTGATTAGACAACTATCTGTGGCAGGTTGATTGCATTGGACCGCCTCCATTACAGAAAGGGCAGTGATTTACCCTCATTGGAATAGACACATACTCTGGATCTGGGTTTGCCTATCCTGCACACAAAATGCTTCTGCCTAGACTACCATCCGTGGAATCGCAGAATGTCTTATCCACCATAATGGTATTTTACACAACATTGCCTCTAACCAAGGCACTCACTTTATGGCTAAAGAAGTGCAACAGTGGGCTCATGCTCATGGAATTCACTGATCTTACCGTGTTCCCCATCTTCCTGAAGCAGCTGGATTGATAGAATGGTGGGATTGCCTTTTGAAGTCATAACTACAATGTCAACTAGTTGACAATACTTTATAGGGCTGGGGCAAAGTTCTTCAGAAGCTATATATTCTCTGAATCAGCATCCAATATACAGCTCAGTTTCTCTCATAGCCAGGATTCACGAGTTCAGACATCAAAGTGGCACCACTCACCATCACCCCTAGTGATCCACTAGCAAAATTTTTGCTTCCTGTTCCCATGACATTACATTCTGCTGGTCTACAGATCTTAGTTCCAGAGGGAGAAATGCTGCCACCAGGAGACACAAGAAGTATTTTGTTAAACTGGAGGTTAGGATTGCCACCTGGTCACTTTGGGCTCCTCCTACCTCTAAGTCAACAAGCTAACAAGAGTTACAGTGTTGGCTGGGGTGATTGACTTAAACTATCAGGATGAAATCAGGCTGGGTATGGTGGCTCACATCTGTAATTCCAGCACTTTGGGAAGCTGAGGCAAGTAGATCACCTGAGGTCAGGAGTTTAAGACCAGCCTGGCCAACATGGTGAAACCCCATCTACTAAACATACAAAAATTAGCTGGGTGCAGTGATGGGCACCTGTAATGCTAGCTACTTGGAAGGCTGAGGCAAAAGAATTACTTGAACCCAGCAGGCGGAGGTTGCAGTGAGCCAAGATTGTGCCACTGCAGTCCAGCCTGGGCAACAGAGACTCCGTCTCAAAAAACTAAACAAAAAAAACCAAAAAGATGAAATCAGCCTACTACTCCATAATGGAGGTAAGGAAGAGTATGTATGGAATATAGGAGACTCCATGGAGCATTTCTTAGATTTGTCATGCCCTGTGATTAAGGTCAATGGGAAACTAACAACCCAATCCAGGCAGGACTACAAATGGCTCAGACTCTTCAGGAATGGAGGTTTAGGTCACTTGGCCAGGAAAAAAAGTTCATCACCCACTGAGGTGGTTGCAGAAGGCAAAGAGAATACAGAATGAGTAGTAGAAGAAGGTAGTCATGAATACAATCACGTGACCAGTTGCAGAAACGAGGAATGTCATTGTCATAAGTATTTTCTCCTTATTTTGTTAAGAATATGTTTGTGCATGTGTACGCTTGTACTAAGAAAGTATCTTCATTTTATTCCCTCTATTTTTCCTTTATCATGTGACATAAGGTTTATTGACTTCATTTAGACATTTAAGTGTTGTTAACTTTATGTAATAACATTTAGGTTAACGATGAGAGCACTTCCAGTTGTACAAAGGATAGCTGTAAATTAGACATAATTATAGCCTTATTATTGTCTTTATTTGGAGATTATATATGATTTCAGGAGATGTGTATTTTTCAAGTAGACAAGGGGTAGACTTGTGATGGTTAAGTCAACTTTATTGAAGGATGCAAACTGTTGTTCCTGGGTGTGTTGTAAGAGTGTTGCCAAAGGAGATTAACATTTGAGTCAGTGAACTGGGAAAAGCAGACCCACCTCAATGTGGGTGGGCAACATCCAATCAGCTGCCAGCGTGGCTAGAATAAACCAGGCAGGAGAAGATGGAAGAACAGACTTGCTGAATCTTCCAGCCTTCATCTTTCTCTCATGCTGGACACTTCCTGCCCTCCAACATCAGACTCCAGGCTCTTCGTCTTTTGTACTCTTGTATTTACATCAGTGGTTTACCAGGGGCTCTCAGGCCTTCAGCCACACACTGAAGGCTGAATTCTCGGCTTCCCGACTTTGGAGATTTTGAAACTTGGACTGAGCTACTGCTGGCTTCCTTGCTCCTCAACTTACAGATGGGACTTCACCTTTCGATCGTGTGAGTCAATTCTCCTTCATAAATTCTGTTTTATACTTGCATATAAGCTAGTAGTTCTGTCTCTTTAGAGAGCCTTAATACAATAGCTGAAGGAAGCTGGAGCTTGCCTTAGTTGAGAAGAAAAATAGATAATTTACTTCACAGGAGTCAACAATTCAGCAGTGATGATTTTGAAAACTGAATTTATTAAATATTTTTTTCTTCAGAAAAAAGAAATGCCAGAATTGAATAATTCTCTGGTTTGTAGAGATGTTGTTGCCTATACTAATTTTGTATGGCTTTTAAAAGATATGCTGTTAACATCCTGTTATTTTCTATGGGGCATATTTAAAAATAAATCTCCAGAAGAGTGCGACTTTAATTTGCAGAACATATATTTACTTTTTAAAGGTTGAAAATTTAGTTAATTTTCCTTTTGAATTTAATTCATTGATTTATTTCCCCAACCACTGATTATGTCCATAATGTATAACATTATATGCTATCTGAAAAAACTTTCCTCAGTAACATTTTGTTTCTGAATGATGTTGATGGTATTCATAAAGGAAACTGCTAGTATATAAGGAAACTAATATCTGAAATGACTTTAGTTCTCTAAATGTACTATAACTAAAATGGAAATCCATTCTCATTAGAAAATTAAAGAGTGGAACACTTTGGTTATACATATGGATTTGTAATTTAAAATAATCTTAAGACTTTATTCTACTGCCATCCATTTTCCATACTACAATACATTTTCTGAGTTAAAACAAACATTAAATTTAGGTATCAGGAAAGAGTGTAGAAGATTCAATAAAGAATCAAACTGATGATAAGTTAAACAATAAACTATTCTTTTATTTTAACATTTGATAATTTCTTTTGTATATAAATGACATTAAAAGATTTTCAGAAGAAGAAAACTTAGGCTGAATGGATTAAAGGCTATCTGCTGAGGTGCTCTCCCCATTGGCTTCAGAAATGGATTTTCTGTCAAAAATGAAAACAAAACCAGAATAGTTAAGAGTTCAATTCATTTTCAATGGGAGAAAATAATCTGATTAATACTAAAACATTTTGATACATACGATTAGGTATAATAAGTTGTGGAGTCCCTAAAGTAAAAATAGAAGTTAATATTATAAAATGTTATAAAACAAGAAAAGATATTTCTTTGCTTTTGTGGCTTTTAGAATAAGACAATCAACTAACAAAAATTAGTTTGACTTTTTAACAAGAAAATGAAACCTTCCTACTCAATCCTACAGTATTTAAAACTCTTTATGATGCTTCCTACCAACAGTGTTATGTCAACAAATATTTCTTTTTTTTTTTTTTTTTTTTTTTTTTTTGAGACGGAGTCTCGCTCTGTCGCCCAGGCTGGAGTGCAGTGGCCAGATCTCAGCTCACTGTAAGCTCCGCCTCCCGGGTTTACGCCATTCTCCTGCCTCAGCCTCCGGAGTTGCTGGGACTACAGGCGCCCGCCACCACGCCCGGCTAGTTTTTTTTTTTTTGTATTTTTTAGTAGAGACGGGGTTTCACCAGGTTAGCCAGGATGGTCTCGATCTCCTGACCTCGTGATCCGCCCGTCTCGGCCTCCCAAAGTGCTGGGATTACAGGCTTGAGCCACGGCGCCCGGCCCCCCCTTTTTTTTTTTTTTTTTTTTTTTTTTTTTTTTTTTTTTGAGACAAAGTCTCGCTCTGTCGCCCAGGCTGGAGTGCAGTGGCGCGATCTCGGCTCTCTGCAAGCTCCGCCTCCCGGATTCACGCCGTTCTCCTACCTCAGTCTCCCGAGTAGCCGGGACTACAGGCGCCCGCCACCACGCCCGGCTAAGTTTTTGCATTTTTGGTAGAGATGGGTTTCACCGTCTTAGCCAGGATGGTCTGGATCTCCTGACCTCGTGATCCACCCGCCTTGGCCTCCCAAAGTGCTGCTATTACAGGTGTGAGCCACCGTGCCCGGCCATCAAGAAATATTTCTAAAATACCTCTTGTGTTGAAGGCACAAAAGTTAAAAACAGACAAAGCTATAAAGTAGTTAACTTTATTTTTCCCACTCTTTCATTCCCAATTCAAGTCCCTGAAGAAAGGTAATTTGTTCATGTTGAATTTTTTGTATGCCAGAACTATTCATTAACAATCTCATTCATTTCTGTAATGTTCCTTACTCCAAATATTTCTCAATGTCTTTTCCACATCAAACTTTCCTCCCCAGTTTACCATTCTAATAGCATCTAGCACTTCATTAGGAAATAATCTACTTAAAAAAATAATTAATTTTTTGACCTTCTACTACATATTCAGCATGATTCTAGCTTTGGATATAATGGTTACCAGGAAAAAATAAAATCCCTTTTATTGTGGAAAAATGAGGAGAGAAAAATCTATACTCAATTTTAAAATTAAATAAATAAATGAGTAAAAATGATAATGTCAGAGAGCAATGAATGCTACAAAATATAAACTGGGTTAAATGATAGAAAATTTGGAACTTAGTTATAGTAATAGCTAAAATGTATTGAAAAATTACTTTTTGGGAGGCTTAAATAATTTTGTGTATTTAATCAAATGTAATTCTCTTAATCACCTCTTGAGTTAAACCATCTGATTCCAAGGTCTATATATATCACTGTTATGCTATATTTCCTATCTCAAATAAGCAGCAAACCAAGATAAAATATGTTTTCTAATAAAGACTGATCAACAAAAAAGAGAAAAAGTACAAGTCAAAAGTAATAGGACATAAATGAAACATAACTACACACGAAGTACATGTAAAAATATAAGAGTATTTCATTGAAATGTGGATAGAACAGAAAATTTGCCAAAGTCTTCCACAAACCCAAATATCCCATAATGATTAAAAAAAATTAATCAGTAATTAAAATTACACAGAACACACTTGCATTAGAACAAAATAGCTTTACAGAGAATGTCTCCTAAACATTCAAAAATTAAATAATCAGAATCTTATACAAACTGTAACCAAAATACTAAAGGAAAAATTATTTCCAAATGCCAACTTTTTAAAATGAGGCTAATACAACCTTGAAGTCAAAATCAAGGAAAAATGCAGGAGGAAAATTATATGGCCAAGCACAATTCTAAAAATAAATGCAAAAAATTGTAAATAAAAAGTTAACAAGGATCTAGTCATCTCTTAAGGAAACCTCATGACCAAATTGGATTTATCACAAGAATGAAAGAATAACGTAATATTGTATTACTGGGACATCACTTAACTCCTGGTACCTTTTGAAATTTTACAGTGTAGCTGTGTTATATTAGAAACCCTTTGATACAGTTTACAACTTTAAGACATTAAAAGGAAAGAAATAGCATTTCAAGAGATGGAGGAAAAAATTGTTAAAGTTAACATTTATTCAAATTAAAAACTCAGCAAAATAAGGAAAAGAGAAAACTTTTATAACCTGGCAATGAAGACCAATGAAAATAATCTAAAACAAACATACACAATGGTGAAACATTGTCTCTGAATTCAAGAATAATAGAAGGGTGTGTCTACTGTTACAGCTTATGCTCAACACTGCACTGGAGAAATGAACTGTCTGTTAATATTTGTGAAATAAATAATGAATATAAAGAGTAGAAGAAAGAACAAAACTTGCATTACTTTTAACAGAAAAATGATTTGTCATCATATAAAATCCAAGAAAATCAATAAACTGTCAGAAATAATAAGAGAGTTTGGTAAAACTGTTAATAGACTAATATACAAAAGCATTTACATTTTTAAGCCAATAAAATCAATTATAAAATAAAATTCTAAAATATAATAACAAATATATTACAAAAAGGAATATAATTTAATGTGCAAGACCATCCTGTGGTACACGATGTGGAGATGGAAGATGGTTATATTGATGACTCCGATCCTGTGTAGGCCTAGGCTAATGTGTGTATTTGTATTTCAGTTTTTAACAAAAAGTTTAAACAGTAAAATAAAAATTGTAAGTGGAAAAAAGCTTATAGAATAAGGACATAAAGAAATAAAATACTTTGATATAGCTATAGAATATGTTTGTGTTTTAAGCTAAGTGTTACTACAAAAGAGTCAAAAAGTTTTTTTTTTTCCTCCTAGGAAGTTGTTGTTTAGGATCCTAATTCTAGTTTAGAGCTGCATTCTAAAGGATCTTGTCCATTGCCTTTTTCTAAAGCCAAGGAGAACCCCTGCCTTTTGGGTAACCTATTTGGTTTCCACTTTGGAGGTATATTCTAAAGTGTCTTCTCCCTTAATTTTTCTCCCAAAATTAATCTCAATTGGCTTGTCTGTGCATTTTTGTAAGAAACTTAAACTTTCATTTTTATAGATAAATGAGAGACCACCTCAGCTCTGAAGAGAAAGGACATTTTGTTACTCCCAGCTGCAAGCTGCCCCTTGGGTGACTGGGGGCTGAGTGGGAATCGTCTCGGTGGTTTACCCCTTTTGCCATGCAGTGGCCCTACGGGGAACCCTGAACAAAATTAGTTTTAAAAGACTCTTTCAAGAAATGCATATAGAGCTGTTCACTTGGCATTTTTAGCCTTCTCAGAGGTGATAGACCTCTGGAGAGAGAAACTGAGACACATAAGCAGGTGGAAATGACTCATTTGTAAAACACTGCAGTCTTATCCAAAATCAGCACACATTGATCTACCACACAAAAAAATCCTAGGCCACAGCTCCATTCCTCCTTTTAAGAAAAAAAAAAGTGGGCAACAATCTGAAAATGAGGAAAGACAAGGAGAATGATCCACTTTGGGGCGCCCTGTGAGTTTTAGGGTGCCTCTCTTTGCGAGTGTTTGTGCAAAATGAAAAAGTTTGAGGGCATGCCAAGATTACTAGTACTCAAACTAGTTACATATTATGGTCTGTTTTGCACATTTTAAGCTGATGGGCAAATTACATCAAAGAAAAATTCATAGCCCAAAGGTCAATCTGCAACTCAAGAGTTCCTAAGTTCTCTACTTCTCTATTTTCTTTTCTGCCTGCTTTAAATCTGCTGTTACTTTTCTACTGAGACAAAGCCCACTGTTTAGATCCAATCTTCTTCCTTTTTGTAAACCAGTGAGTTCGTATTAATATCTTATGGCTAGAGTTCTGAAATAAAAAATAGGATCTTTCTATGATGCGCATGTATGTGTTTATGTATTTTGTTATGGATTGTGGCCACAAGGTACCAAATTGGCTTAAGAGTAACCATAAATTAAATAAATAATAAGCCCATATGCTTTTCAAATTCACATGAATGTCAGGCCTCTGAGCCCAAGCCAAGCCATCACATCCCCCGTGACTTGCACGTCCGCAGCCCCTGTGACTTGCACGTATATGCCCAGATGGCCTGAAGTAACTGAAGAATCACAAAAGAAGTGAAAATGCCCTCCCCGGCCTTAACTGATGACATTCCACCACAAAAGAAGTGAAAATGGCCGGTCCTTGCCTTAAGTGATGACATTAACTTGTGAAATTCCTTTTCCTGGCTCATCCTGGCTCAAAAAGCTCCCCCACTGAGCACCTTGAGACCCCCACTCCTGCCCGCCAGAGAACAAACCCCCTTTGACTGGAATTTTCCTTTACCTACCCAAATCCTATAAAATGGCCCCACCCTTCACTGACTCTCTTTTCGGACTCAGCCTGCCCACACCCAGGTGATTGAAAAGCTTTATTGCTCACACAAAGCCTGTTTGGTGGTCTCTTCACAGGGACGCACATGACACTGACTTAAGTAAAATCTTTAATAAATAAACTGGCTTTAAAATTCTTGGTAAAGTAACATTAGAATTAGAACTGTAGCATTTTTCTTTCTGTTTATTGATCAAGTGGGTTCATGTTTATCCCTGGCAAATATTATAAGGTGTCAAAATTTTGCATAAGGGTTGTAAAACTATAAAGCCAGCCCAAAACAGAATAATCTTTGCTTGTGTAATTTTTGCTGAATAAGACATTTGGTATTGTTGGTTTAATGAAAACAGCTACATACTGAATTATTGGTAAAATACTCATATAGTCAGCCTTAAGTTTATATCTTGAGTAAACACCCACAATTCATAGGCTGTAAAAATGATTAACAGGGAAATAATTTTAAATGATGACTATCAGTCTTTATAAATACACTAGGTGAACTATTAAATAAATTAATGAGGTAAATGTAATAGAATAAATGTTTGTAAACACACTTGTCTAAAGTTTGTTTGAATCTAAAGTTATATTTAACATTGGATATTCATTAACTGGGCAATGTCTAGTTTGAAAAATGATAGGAAAACATTTTTTTAAAAATGTGTTCTTATTGAAAGGTAAATAATGTTTGTTTAATTCAAAGGTTATTTAAAAGTTATATGCAAAAGAAGGTAAAAGGAACCAGGAAATAAGAGAGACTTAAAGGAAGTTATATATATTAAGAGGTATTTTTGGTAAGAAAGGTTAAAAAATATTTTTGTATGAGAAATAATCTTGTGTGGTAAATTTTTGTCCTAAAATAAACTATCTAGTTGTTTAAGAAAGGGGGATGTTTAAGACAAACCTGAAAATTCAAACTTTTCACGAATGGTCTGTGTAAGTCATAATAAGATTAGCCAAAAAAAAAAAAAAAATTTTTTTTAAGTTACATTTAAGTTGGCTATAGTTAAAAGGAAATTTTAATAGTCTTTCTAGAAATTGGACTTTGATATTAAAATACACTGATACAAGACTATAAAATTGGTTAGAACAAGCTGTTATTAAAAATATTGACTTTTAATGGAAGACATTTTTAATTTTTATTTTTTGAATTTTTAAGTTCTGGGATACATGTGCTGAATGTGCAGGTTTGTTACATAAGTATGTATGTGCCCTGGTCGTTTGCTGCACCTATCAATTAATTTTTAAATTCTATAACCTGTTTTAATTTTAATTTTAAAATTCTTTAGTTTGATGTCACAGAAGTTCAACTTACGCTGTACCCTGCTGCTTTAGCTCTTTCTAACTTTTGAGAAGTCCTGGGATGGTAACTCTTTCCTTCAATTTTAGTTGGCTCCTGTAACTTTTTAAAATTAATAGTCTAAAGTAAGGAAAAGAATATATGAAAACAGGCAAATAAAAAATCTTATAGGATCTGCTTTTGTTTGTATGTCTGTTTTATCTGTATGTTTATATGTGTCATATAAAAGTGATATTTCACTACCAAAATATGCAAGAGCTCTAATTAGTTGGCTTAAAGAGAAGTAAGTGCATATGAAACTAATAGAAGCTAACTCTGATACCTTTTAGTTCACATGACTTTAGTAATATTCATTCAGATTAATTTGGTAAATTTAATCTCAAAATTATCTCCAGTAGTTTAAAATCTCAAAGTCATGTTATGTTAAGTTAAATAATTTGTTTTTCCCCACTGGGAATTTGGGATGTTAAAAGCTAAAATAGCAGGAGAGTAAAAAGTGTTTTTTTTTTTTTTTTTTTTTGGTGAAGTTTATAGAAACATAAGGATGTGATTTTTGCTAAAGAGAATATAATATTTTTGTTAGTTTAGAGGCTATTTGAGTATCTTTAAAATAAAGGAAACAAATATGCAGATAATACCAAATGGATGAAGAGAAAATTATAGGGTGGGGAGTAAGAAACCTTTGACTCTTGGGTGGCTATGTGGTCACCCATATTAAGGAGCTGCAGCTGGACTGCATTCAGTTACTAAAGGTAAAAGTTGCCAGTGCAATTTAGAGATGAATCATAGTCATACTCCCAGAGAGTTAGTTCACTGAATGTGTAAGAAAATGCAGACTACTAAGAAAAAGGCAAAATATTCAATCCCTTGGTTATTGTTATTTGTAATAGGTATAATGAAAGTGAAAGAGTGCTGTGTTTGGCCTGAAGGCTGGACCAAATTCAGATGTAAGTTAGCTCAGGCCACTATCCTCAAAGCTACCCACAAAGGGAAAAATTAACCAAGGCCAGTAAAAATTACCTCTAAGACCTGCGGTTACTAAGAAAATAGTCAATGTTGGCGAGGGGCAAAACCAAGCAACTATTAAAACCAGAGGGTATAAAGTAAAAAAAATTCTTCCATTTGGTAGATTCATATCGTCAGATTCCTGAGAAACCTTTAGTATAATGGATTGTAAAAATAACTACTTTAAGGACAGTATCTTTAATTTTAAATGCTATGCAATGAAAGAGCATGTTTGGGTCAATGTAGGACCCGTAGCTCACTATTAAACAATTGATGAGTATACATGTGATATGGATGCACAGGAGGTTATTCCTGAGACAATGACCAGTCTAGTGGATTGGATAAATGCTACTGTAGGTTCTGTTTACCCTGAGAAGGAGACTGCCCAACTCTTCCTGTAAAATGCCAAGTGGAGGACCCCAGATGAGGCAGCTGAAATGCTTCATATGCAAGCCATGTGGGACTGGCTTTATGATGATGAGGATATTCACTCACCAAATATGGCTATTACCAAGGTCATGGTAAATGCTGTGCTTAAGGGAGCTCTTTTTACAGGGCACCCCAGATGACATTACTCCTATAGAACTGAACAACTGTTTGAGAAAACTTATCAAATTTGCTTTCCTTCATGGGTCTCAGAGATGCTAATAAAACATTAAGGTAATTAACAACAAAAAAGAGAAAGGTAAAAGGGAGTCAAAGGACTCATCTCAGAAGAGTGGAAATCTTTAAATGGTTATTAATAAATGAAATAAATAAAATGAAAATTCATGGAGTTCGAGGTCTTTACAACACTATCAAAGACTGGGTGGACCAAAGGCAATCACTGTCGATCCTCCAACATTAAATAGCACCACACCAGTGTTCTGCATTTGCCCCCAGATTGGGGAAATTTAAGAAAAATCAAAGGACAGATATTATAATGAGAAAGCTGACATTGCCTGGGGCACTGTTGAGGCAAATTTAGATGAAGATTGACAAAAGAGACTGAGTTTCTTGGCTTAATTCCCTGCTGGGAACCTAAATACATATTCATTAGTAAAGGTAAAATAGTCTAGTGGTAGAGAAGAACATTTCCTAGGACCAGAACATAAAAATGTAAAGGTTGATAGTATTATGAGATTTGAAATGTTGAAACAGGCTTTACGTAAGGTAGTTGTGACCTCCTTTACCTACATGTCTTATGAAACTGGGTATTAGATCTCACTGGGGATGTTTCCCTATGTAATACTATAAATCTGAAGGCATGAAAATCTGCCCTTTGTGAAATGTTAACTGGATATGCTAAAAGAACTAGTAAGGCTGCCCGAGCCCACAGAATATAGGGTAGAAGCTGAGTGCTGCTCAGGACAAATCTTCCACTTGGTAACTCCTTATGGAGCATTTATTGGGGCCTATGGCAAATATCTGTGAGCATTTCTTAATGACAACTACAAGGACTGTGGACTAGAGAATTTCCACTTATGGGGCATTTACTGCCTTGCTATGGGGTGTTAACTGAAGCTACCCTTGTGTTAATATAAATAATGGTGCCCCAAAAATTTTATGATAAAATAAAAATGGTTTATATAGGATCTTGCTACCTGGGGAAACAAGGAGGAGGTCATGACCAGGAGGCCTCTTTTGCCCCTAGGTCTCACTCTATGTGAGGAGCTGCTAGATTCTACAGTTCCTGATAAACAGCTCTCATCTGACAAGAGCTACTTGGCTTGTGAATAGAAGTTCCAAGGTGAACAAACAGCATCTTATATCGAGGGCTGCTTCTCTGGTTAAAGAAGAGGCAAGAAAATCTTTTTCTTTTGAGTGACTTATGGTTTAGAGTAATTGGGTAAAGTACACTTTTGTGAGAAAATTTACCTTTCTCTCTACCTGAGTTCTCCAAAATTCAAAACAGTTCCTGAGTATTCTGATTTTATGACAATATAGTTATTTGCGTAAATCTACTAAGAGTCTTCTCTTTTCAAAAAGCACAATAGAAGACACTGGTTATTTTACCAAGGCTTTAACTAGAATAACATATGTTTAGATAAAATTACAGCAAAGCCAAATTGAAAAAAGTCTATATGGCCAATCAATTCTTGTTGCACTTTATGCGAATGATCAGGCCAAATAATAAACCTAAAACTTACTTTGCACACAAATTGGTTTTACTATAATTTCTCTTTAGTAGTAAAGGAGGATTAGAGAAAGAGGTAAATTGTTTCAAAGGAAAACTGTAACACTTGTTACTCAATTCTGGTGCTGACTTTTGTTGTTGAATGCAAATTGAATTATGAATCTCTCTTTGCTACAGTGATCCTCTAAAGAGTACCAGGTTATAATTTTTTATGTTTTTAGTTAGTGCTCTAGGGGAATAGTTTCCTTTTTCTGTTCTAACACACACATTCTTTTTTAATTGTCAAATTATTAATGTGATTGATCGCTCATGGTTTTCCTTCTTCCAGGAAAACCAGAATCATGGCATTCTGAGGACTACAGATGATTTGACAAAACCTGCAAATCTTCCTCATTTGGAATCCCATTGAGCCTGATCTGCTTTTCATTGCATATGCTCTGTTGCTAAAACAATACAAATACCCTCCCACTAGGCCCAGGGACTGTTGTGCAAGAGGTGGTTGCATGAGATTACAAGGGCTGGTTTTGAGGGATATAATTAGTTCAGCTCTTCTCGATCAAGGATAGGTACACAGATGCCTAAACAGCTGGTAAAACAGGAACTTTGCCTTCTGAGCTCTTATGTGGCACCTTTTAATCCATTCTAACCATAAGTAATTTGCTGCTTCCTGTAGAATTTTTTTTTTTTTTTTTTGAGACGGAGTCTTGCTCTGTCACCCAGGCTGGAGTGCAGTGGCCGGATCTCAGCTCACTGCAAGCTCCTCCTCTCGGGTTCACGCCATTCTCCTGCCTCAGCCTCCCGAGTAGCTGGGACTACAGGCACCCGCCACTTCGCCCGGCTAGTTTTTTTTTTTTGTATTTTTTAGTAGAGATGGGGTTTCACCATGTTAGCCAGGATGGTCTCGATCTCCTGACCTCGTGATCCACCCGTCTCGGCCTCCCAAAGTGCTGGGATTACAGGCTTGAGCCACCGCGCCCGGCCTTCCTGTAGAATTAACAACAAATTATTACTGAAAGAATATAAAGATACCCATGACAAAGCCTCCTGGGTATAATACTCCCAGTTGTGAGATTTATGCAGATAATTATATATAAAAAATTTTTATCAGACACCTTAGGACACATTACTAAAGACAACAAAAAGAAATGTGGCACAACAAAAATCTCTAAATTCCTTAGCTTAAAAGGTTTTAATAATGCTTATGTTTTGTGTAGCTAATTGCTGTTAAGTCTGTAACTAAAACCAACATTATAGCAGCTCAACGTATAGAAGTTAAAGGTAAGTCAATTTTATATCTTCACCTTTGTGTTTTTGTTGGTTGGCTTTTATATTACTTTAAAAAATTTAACAGTTAGTGAATGCCTGTCCATGTCCATTCCCATCTGGGCTGTAACATTTAAATTGGCTATAAATTTTTGGATCTAGGTCCTTTGGCAATAGGGATTCCGCTGAGGGACAGGATGAACCTGGGGCAGGCAGCCATGCCACCCTGGCAAAACTATGGGATAAAGTAAATGTTTACTGGCCGTTGACTTTGCCTCTGGCAAATGTTGGCCAGAAGGAGGATAATGTAAACCAGAACTAGAATTCTAAGTCCCCCAACCATCTGAATGGACCCCTACTTTTGGCAAAGGGCATTCCAAAGTTAACCTGAAAAACTAGTTCAGGCCATGATAGGAAAGGGGAGGTCAGACATGTCCTGTTATACCTTCCTCCCTTTTTGGAATTCAGAAAAAGCTTTCCAGCATTAACACCAATACAGATCTTAAGTCTAATAGAAGAGACTCTTTCAATCTGATAAGAAGCATTTACAATCTAGTCTCTCAGAAGCCTGATACCTTGAGGTTTCATCTACTTAATAAACCCTTGGTCTCCACAACCCCTTATCTTAACCCAGCTATTCCTTTCTATTGATTGTAAGCCTTTAGACAATTACTTAACCAATTGCCAATCAGAACATCTTTGAATCTACCTTTGACTTTTGACTTGCAAGCCCCACTTCCAGTTGTCTTGCCTTTCTGGACAGAACTAATGTATATCTTGCATGTATTGATTGATGTCTTATGTCTCCTTAAAATGTGAAAAACAAGTTGTAGCCTGACCACCTTGGACACATGTTCTCAGGGTCCCTGAGGGCTGTCTCACAGGTCATTGGCCACTCATATTTGCTCAGAATAAATCTCTTCCAATATTTTGCAGAGATTGACATTTTGTTGACGCATGGCTCCATTTTTTTTTTGCTCTGGTCTCACTGCCAAAAATTTATACTTTTAGCCTTTAAAATCATATTTGTTTTGAGAATGAAAAAGTTGATCATGAAAGAGAAACATGTTAGTTTTAAATCATAATTACTTTGGACATTGACTAACAAATTACTTCGGAATGGATCACTATTCTAATAACTAATAAAAGGAGGTCAATGAAAGCAAGTAAAAATAAGAAGCATTTCAACACATAGTTATTTTCAGTGCAGCAGCAAATTGAATCATGGTTGTACCTCCTTCCTTTATGCTCTTTAGCTTCAGAGGGAGAGTAGTCAGTGAAGACAGCAAGAATCATCTGAGTTTAAGTATTAAAATTTATGACAAATGATTTATATCATCAGATAACAACAATCAAATCTTGTCCCTAATTTGTAAACTTGAGAAGCCAAATTTTAAAATATAATAAATATATGGAAACTTTACTCTTTAAATATAATATTATTTTTTGCTTACTGCAGAGGTTCTTTACACATTTATCTTCTTTCGAGCAGAGAGAGCAAGATTCTCCTTTAGTGTAAGGAGGCATATTTGCAAAATTTCCTCTGTAAAAAAGAGAAACATTGATTAGTCAAGTGGCTGTTAATTTCTCCAATTTTTTTCACGCATGTATGCAAGTTGTTTTAGTCATTCATTAAGTCATAAACGTTGAAAACGAAAAATAATATGTCTCAATTTTATTTTCATTTCTTTTGTTAAACTATTAAAACAATTCCTTACAGAATGAACCACATGGAAGTTCTATTCTTGAATATTCTATAGAACAATAATGAGATCTGGACCCAGTGTAATTATGCATGTGATGGTTGCAAAGTTTTTGTCATAGATAGTATGACTATTTCTTCATTCGGTACATGAAATAAGTAATATTTAAATTGCAAACATAAACATGTGTTTCATGTTTTAATTTTAAATTATAATATCATAGTCCTTATCTAGTTCTCTTTGATGATGTATGACTTGACAGCTATTATGCCTGATTTTTAATAGTATAAGTCATAAATTTTTCAAAGGCTCTTTATCTTCTATCTGTGAAAGACTTAAAAAATGTGTTACTTAGAGTACACACATAAAAACATAACAACATGAGTAGTATTCCATTAAAGAATATGCCACAATTTAGTTATATATTCTTCCATTGATGGGCATTTGGGTTGGTCAAGTTTTTGGTCACTACCAATAGGGTTGCTATGAATGTTCAAAGCATTCATACATACATCATTACAGGGACACAGATCTAACAGTGCGTGAGAATACCATAGCCTTCACATTGTCCCCAGCATTTGGCATGGCCACCCTCTAGCCATTCTAATAGTAGTGTAGTGGTATTTATTGTGACCTTAATTTGTATTTTTTAAATGACTAATGATGTTGAGCATTTTTATGTGTGTATTTGTTACCTATATATCTTCTTTGTATTAAAAACATTAAGATTGAGTTGTAAGTTTTCTTTATATTGAGTTGTGAGAATTCTTCCTATATTCCAGGGTACATCCTTTATTTGATATATGTTGCTGTTATTGTTGCTGTTTACAGACTTTCTTCCAGGTGGCTTGTCTTTTCATTCTCTTAACAGTGTCTTTGAATAGTAGTTATTTTTAATTTTAATGACATTAAATTTATATATCATAGTTTTAGTGTGGTAGTTTAAAAATCTTTGGCTATCTGAAGGTCATAAAGGTTTTTGTTCATCTTTTCTTCTAAAATTTCTGTAGTTTTAGATTTTACATTTAGGTCTGTTGATATGGTTTGGCTCTGTGTCCCCACCCAAATCTCATATTGAATTGTAATTCCCATGTGTTGAGGGAGGAACCTGTAATCCCCACGTTTAAGGAGGGAGGTGATTGGATTATTGGAGTGGTTTCCCTCATGCTGTTCTTATGATAGTGAGTGAGTTCTTATGAGATCTGATGGTTTAAAAAGTGTTTAGAAATTCTTCCTTTACTCTTCTCTCTCCTGCTGCACTGTAAGGAAGGTGCTGGCTTCCCCTTCACCTTCTGTCATGATTGTAAGTTTCCTGAGGCCTCCTCACTCACGTGGAACCATGAGTCAATTACATCTCTTTCCTCAGCTAAAACGGGCTGAGGTACAGCTTCAGCTCTTGCTTCAGAGGGTGCAAGCCCCAAGCCTTGGTGACTTCAATGTGATGTTGAGAGTAGCAGAAGGCAGCCAAATGCCTAGGCAGATAGGCTTGGGTCCCTGGTGAAACCCCACCTTCAAGCCAAAGACAGTTTATAACCTGAAAGCCAAGCTACAAGTTAAATATTTGGACTGGATTGAGAACTTGTTTTCTTGTTTGGTGCACTTTCCTCTGATTGATACCCACCCTTCACCTATTTTACATATGCCAACCCTTTCCTAATTAGTTTTCTATACTGTTGTCTTTACTTTAACTTTTTTTTTTTTTTTTTTTGCATATTCACAGACCAATCAGCACATACTCTTCATTCTGAGTCCATAAAAGGCCCCAGAACCAGCCACAAGGGGGTACTTTCCAGCCTTTGGGTAGGGGAACCATTCCCTTCTTGCCACATTTCTCTTTGTTGAGAGTTTCTCTTTTGCTTAATAAATTCTACTCCACTCACTCTCCAGTATCCACACACCTAATTCTTCCTGGTTGTGAGACAAGAACTCAGACCTATCTGAGCTAAGGGGCAGAAAGACTGCAACGTGTTGGGCCTGTGGGTGCACAGAAGTTAAGAACTGAAGATTGGAAACCTCCACCTAGATTTCAGAGGACGTATGGAAATGCCTGTATAACTAGGCAGAAGTCTGCTGCAGGGGCAGAGCCCTCATGGAGAACCTCTACTAGGGCAGTATGGAAAGAAAAGGTGGGATTGGAGACTCCACACAGAGTCCCCACTGGGGCACTGCCTAGTGGAGCTGTGAGAACAGGGACACCATCCTCCAGACCTCAGAATGGTAGATCCAATGGCAACTTGCACCATGCACCAGGAAAAGCCACAAACTTTCAGTAGCAGCCCATGAAGGAACTGCCCAAGGCTGTGGGAGCCCACCTCTTACATCAGCATGCCCCCAATATGAGACATGGAGCCAAAGGAGATTATTTCAGAGATTTAAGATTTAATGACTGCCCCACTGGATTTTGGACTTGTGCAGGGCCTGTATCCCCCTTGTTTTGGCCAATTTCTCTCATTTGGAATGGGAGCATTTACCCAATGCCTGTATCCCCATTGTATCTAGGAAATAACTAACTTGTTTTTGATTTTACAGGCTTATAGGCAGGAGGGACTTGCCTTTTCTCAGATGAGACTTTGGACTATGGACTTTTGAGTTAATGCAGAAATCAGTTAAGATTTTGGGGAACTGTTGGGAAGGCAAGATTGGTTTGGAAATGTTAAAAGACATGAGATTTCGGAGTGGCTGGGGGCAAAGTGATAGGGTTTGGCTCTGTGTCCCCACCCAAACCTTATCTCTAATTGTAATTCTTATGTGTTGATGGAGGGAACTATAATCTCCACATGTTGAGAGAGGGAGGTGATTGGACCATAGGAGTTTTCCCCCCCGTGCTGTTCTCATGATAGTGAGTGATCATGAGATCTGATGGTTTTAAGACTGTTTGGAAGTTCCTCCTTTTCTCTTCTCTGTCTTGCTGCACTGTGAAGAAGGTGCTTGTTTCCCCTTTGCCTTATGCCATGATTGTAAGTTTCCTGAGGCCATGTAGTCAATTAAACCTGTTTCCTTTATAAATTACCCAGTCTTGGATATTTCTTTATAGTAGTATGAAATGAACAAATACATCTACAATTCATTCTGAGTTAATTTTTGTCATTGTGTAGATCCAAGTTACTTTATGGATAACTAATTGTTCTAGTATGATTTATTAATTTTTTTTTCACTGAAATACCTTTGTTCATTTCTGAAAAATTAGTTGAAAATATGTGGTCAGCCATGTGTGGGTCTATTTCTGATCTCTGTATTCTATTCCACTAATCTATTTGTCTAACTTTATGCAAATACCACAATGTTGGGATTATTTTACAGTTTTAATAACTTTTGAAAACCATATTATTAGCACTTGAAAGCAATAGTATTAGTCCTTTAAATTTATTCTATTTCAGGTTGTTTTGGTTATTCAAAATTTTTGTGTCTCCACATGAATTTTTTGATCAACTTGTCAACTTATGTGGTAGAATTTTTGCTGGGATTGTCTTGAATCCATAGATCAATTCAGAAAAAAAAAAAGGACATCTTAAAAATACTGAGTCTTCTAACTCATGAACAACGTCTATCTCTCTAATTATTTGTGTCTTTGTTAGTTTCTCTCATGATATGCAGTTTTCAGTATATGTCTCTTTCTTTAGATAATTTATATTTTTGATGCTATTTTAAATGATATTTTCACTCAATTTCTGCTCGTTAACTGTTAGTATGCAGACATGTAATTAATTTTTGTATACTTATTTTGTATCCTAAAAGCTAAACTTATTAGTTTTAGATGAGTTTTGGTAGATTCCAGTGGATTTTCTATAGAGTAGCAATCAGCACAGTATGGCCCAGAGGCCAAATCTGTCCTGTGGTCTGTTTTTCTGTATTTTATATTTTATCTATTTTATGCAGTCTGTAAGCTAATATATATATATATTCACATACACACACACATATATATAAAATATATATTATAAACCATATTTTTAAACCATATATATAAAAAATATAATATATATTATATATGTTATATATGGTTAATATAAATGGGATAATTGAATATATGGTTTAAAAACATGTATAAAACCATATATAAATATATATTATATAATATATAATGTATATCATGTATAATGTATATAATATATATTATATATTTTATATATATATGCCAAGGACATGAACTCCTTCCTTTTTATGGCTGCATAGTATTTCATGGTGTATATGTACCACATTTTCTTTATCCAGTCTATCATTGATGGACATTTAGGTTGATTCCATGTCTTTGCTATTGTAAATAGTGCTGCACTGAACATACATGTGCATGTATCTTTGTAATAGAATAATTTATATTTTTCGGGGTATATACCTAGCAATGGGATTGCTGGGTCAAATGGTATTTCTGGTTCTAGATCTTTGAGGAATTATCACACTGTCTTCCACAATGGTTTGACTATTGTGGAGTTTACATTCCCACCATCAGTGTAAAAACATTCCTGTTTCTCCACAGCATCTCCAGCATCTGTTGTTTCTGGACTTTTTTTTTTTTTTTTTTTTTTTTTGAGACGGAGTCTCGCTGTGTCTCCCAGGCTGGAGTGCAGTGGCGCGATCTTGGCTCACTGCAAGCTCCGCCTCCCGGGTTCACGCCATTCTCCCGCCTCAGCCTCCAAGTAGCTGGGACTACAGGCGCCAGCCACCACGCCCAGCTAATTTTTTGTATTTTTAGTAGAGACGGGGTTTCACCGTGTTAGCCAGGATGGTCTTGATCTCCTGACCTCGTGATCCGCCCGTCTCGGCCTCCCAAAGTGCTGGGATTACAGGCTTGAGTCACCGCGCCCGGCCATTTTTAATAATTGCCATTCTGACTGGCATGAGATGGTATCAAATTGTGATTTTGATTTGCATTTCTCTACTGACCAGTGATGTTAAGCTATTTTTTTGTAGTTTGTTGGATGCATAAATGTCTTATTTTGAGAAGTGTCTGTTCATGTCTTTTGCCCATTTTTGAATGATTTTTTGTTTTGTAAATTTACTTAAATTCTTTGTAGATTCTGGATATTAGAACTTTGTCAGATGGATAGATTGCTAAAGTTTTCTCCCACTCTGTAGGTTGCTTGTTTACTCTGATGATAGTTTCTTTTGCTGTGTAGAAGCTCTTTAGTTTAATTGATCCTGGTTGTCCATTTTGCTTTTGCAATTGCTTTTGATGTTTTTGTCATGAAATGTTTGCCCATGCCCATGTCCTGAATAGTATTGCCTAGATTTTCTTCTAGGGTTTTTATAGTTTTGGGTTTTACATTTAAGCTTTTAATCCATCTTGAGCTAATTTTTGTGTAAGTTGTAAGGAAGTTGTCCAGTTTCAATTCTCTGCTTATGGCTAGCCTGTTCTTCTAGCACCATGTATTAAATAGGGAGTCCTTTCCTCATTGCTTGTTTTTGTCAGGTTTGTCAAAGCTTAGATGATAATAGATGTAAGGTCTTATTTCTGAGTTCTCTATTCTGTTCCATTGGTCTGTGTGTCTGTGTTTGTACCAGTACTATGCTGTTTTGGTTACTGCAGCCTTGTAGTATAGTTTGAAGTCAGGTAGTGTGATGCCTCCAGCTTTGTTCTTTTCTGCTTAGGATGTCTTGGCTACACAGACTTTTTTTTGGTTCCATATGAATTTTAAAATAGTTTTTCTAGTTCTGTGAAGAATGTCAATGAGTTTAATGGGAATAACATTGAATCTATAAATTACTTTGGGCAGTGTGGTCATTTTCATGATATTGATTCTTACTATCCATGAACATGAATGTCTTTTTCATTTGTTTGTGTCTTCTCCAATTTCCTTAAGCAGTGGTTTGTAGTTCTTCTTGAAGAGATCCTTCACTTTTTTTGTTAGCTGTATTCCTAGGTATTTTATTCTCTTTCTAGCAATTGTGAATGGGAATTTATTCATGATTTGACTTTCTGCTTCTCTGTTGTTGGTGTACAGGAATGCTTGTGACTTTTGCGTATTGATTTTGTATCTTGAGACTGCTAAAGTTGCTTATCAGCTTAAAAAGATTTTGGGATGAGATAATGGGGATTTCAAGATATAGGATTATATCATCTGCAAACAAAGACAAAGACAATTTGACTTTCTCTCTTTCTATTTGAATACCACCCCCCTTTTTTTTTCTCTTCCCTGATTGCTCTGGCCAGAACTTCCAATACTACATTGAATAGAAGTGATGAGAGAGGACATTTTTGTCTTGTACTGGTTTTCAAGGGGAATGCTTCCAGCTTTTGCCCATTTAGTATGATATTGGCCATGGGTTTCTCATAAATGGCTCTTATTTTTTTGAGGTATGCTCCTTCAATTCCTGTTTTATTGAGAGGAGTTTTTAACATAAAGGAATGTTGAATTTTATTGAAGGCTATTTGTCATCCATTGAGATAATTATGTGGTTTTTGTCTTTAGTTCTGATGATATAATGAATTGCATTTATTGATTTGCATATGCTGAACCAGACTTGCATCCTGGGGATGAAGCCAACTTGATTGTGGTGGATAAGCTTTTTGATGTGCTGCTGGATTTGGTTTGCCAGTATTTTATTGAGAATGTTTGCATCAATGTTCATCAGGGATATTGGCCTGATGCTTTTTATTGTTGTTTCTTTGCCAGGTTTTGGTATCAGGATGATGCTGGCCTCATACAATGAGTTAGGAGGAGTACCTCCTTTTCAATTGTTTGGAACTTTTTCAAAAGAAAGGGTATCAGCTCCTCTTTGTTATTCTGGTAGAATTCAGCTATAAATCCATCTGGTCCTGTGCTTTTATTTGTTGATAGGCTGTTCATTACTGCCTCAATTTCAGAAGTTGTTATTCGTCTATTCAGGGATTCAACTTCTTCCTGGTTCAGTCCTGGGAGGGCATATGTTTACAGGAATTTATCCATTTCTTCTAGATTTTCCAAGTAATTTGCACAGAAGTGTTTATAGTATTCTCTGATGGTTGTTTGTATTTCTGTGGGGTCAGTGGTGATATCCCCTTTATCATTTTTTATTGTGTCTATTTGATTCTTCTCTCTTTACTTATGTATGATAACAGCTAGTTAGCAGTCTATTTGTTTTATTAATCTTTTCAAAAAGCCAGATCCTGGATTCATTGATTTTTTTGAAGGGTTTTTCATGTTTGTATCACCTTGTTTCACTCTGATCTTGGCTATTTCTTGTCTTCTGCTAGCTTTGGGGTTTGTTTGCTCTTGGTTCTCTAGTTCCTTTAGTTATGATGTTAGGATGTCAATTTGGGATCTTTCTAGCTTTTTGATGTGGGTGTTTAGCACTATAAATTTCCTTCTTAACACTGCTTTAGCTGCATTCCAGAGATTCTAGTATGTTATCTCATTGTTCTCATTAGTTTCTAAGAACTTCTTGATTTCTGCCTTAATTTCATTATTTACCCAGGAGTCATGTAAGAGCAGGTTGTTTAATTTCCATGTAGTTGTGTGGTTTTGAGTGTTTCTTAATCTTGAGTTCTAATTTGACTATCTTTTGTTCTGAGAGACTGTTATGATTTCAGTTCTTTTGCATTTGCTGAGGAGTGATTTACTTACAATTGTGTGCAGTTTTAGAGTAAGTGCCTTGTGGCACTGAGAATAATGCATATTCTGTTGTTTGGTGTGGAGAGTTCTGTAGATATCTATCAGGTCCACTTGATCCAGAGCTGAGTTCAACTTCAGGATATCTTTGTTAATATTCTGTCTCTATGATCTGTCTAATATTGACAGTGGGGTGTTAAAATCTCCCACTGTTACTTTGTGGGAGTCTAAGTCTCTTTGTAGGTCTCTAAGAACTTGTTTTGTGAATCTGGGTGCTCCTGTATTGGGCGCATATATATTTAGGATAGTTAGCTCTTCTTGTTGAATTGATTCCTTTACCATTATGTAATGCCCTTCTTTGTCTTTTTTCATCTTTATTGGTTTAACGTTTGTTTCATCAGAAACTAGGATTTCAACCTCTGCTTTTTTCTGTTTTCCATTTGCTTGGTAAATTTTCCTCCATCCCTTTGAATCTATGTATGTCTTTGCATGTGAGATGGGGTCTCTTGAATGCAGCTCACTGATGGATGTTGGCTCTTTATCCAGCTTACCATTCTGTGTCTTTTATATGGGGCCTTTAGGCCATTTACATTTAATGTTAGTATTGTTATATGTGAATTTGATCCTGTCATCATGATGCTAGCTGGTTATTTTTCAGACTTGTTCATATAGTTGCTTCATAGTGTTGTTGGTTTGTGTACTTCAGTGTGTTTTTTGTAGTGACTGGTAACCATTTTTCCTTTCCATATTAGTGCTTCCTTCAGGAGCTCTTGCAAGGCAGGCCTTGTGGTGATGAATTCCCTCAGCATTTGCTTATCTGAAAAAAAATCTCATTTCTCCTTTGCTTATGAAGTTTAGTTTGGCTGGAAATGAAATTCTAAGCTGAATTTTTTTTTAAGAGTATTAAATATTGGGCAGGCATGATGGCTCATGCCTATAATCCCAGTACTTTGGGAGGCCAAGGAGGGTGTATCACCTGAGGTCAGGAGTTCGAGACCAGGCTGGCTAGCATGGCAAAACCTTGTCTCTACTAAAAATACAAAAATTAGCTGGGTGTGGTGGCGGGCACCTCTAATCCCAGCCACTCAGGAGGCTGAGGCAGGAGAATCACTTGAACCTGGGAGGCGGAGGTTGCAGTGAGTCAAGATTGTACCAGTGCACTCCACCTTGGGTGACAGAGTGGGACTCCATCTCAAACCAGAATGTTAAATATTGTTCCCAATCTCTTCTGGATTTCAGGGTTTCTGCTGAGAGGTCTGCTGTTAGTCTGATGGGCTTCCCTTTGTAAGCAGCCTGGCCTTTCTCTCTGGCTGCCCTTAACATTGTCTCTTACAGTTTGACCTTGGGAGAATCTAATGCTTATGTGTTTTGGGGTTGATCTTCTCATGGAGTATCTTACTGGGGTTCTCTGGATTTCCTTAGTTTGGGTGTTGACCTTCTTGCTAGGTTGAGGAAGTTTTCCTGGATGATATCCTGAAGTGTGTTTTCCAACTTGGTTTGTTCTCTCTATTTATTTCAGGTACCCCAATCAGTCATAGGTTCAATCTTTTTACACAATCCCATAGTTCTCACAGGTTTTGTTTGTTCCTTTTTTCTCTAATCTTGTCTGCCTGCCTTATTTCAGCAAGATAGTCTTCAAGCTCTGATATCCTTTCTGCCACTTGGTCTGTTTGGATATTGACACTTGTGATTGCATTGTGAAGTTCTTATGTTGTGTTTTACAGCTTGATCAGTTCATTTATGTTCCTCTCTAAACTGGTTATTCGGGTTAACAGCTCCTGTAATATTTTATCATGGTTCTTAGCTTCTTTGCAATGTGTTAGAACATACTCCTTTAGCTCAATGAAGTTCATTATTATACATCTTCTGAACCCGATTTCTGTCAATTCATCCATTTCAGCCTCATCCCAGTTCTGTGCCCTTGCTGGAGATGTGTTGTGATCATTTGTAGTTGAAGAGGCACTGTGGCTTTTTGAGTTTTCAGCATTTTCGAGTTGATTCTTTCTCATCTTCAAGAGTTTATCTACCTTTGATCTTTGAGTTTGCTGACCATTGGATGGGGTTTTTGTGGTCTAATTGATGCTGTTGTTGCTTTCTGTTTGTTCTTCTTTTAGCAGTAAGGCCTCTCTTCCCTAGGGCTGCTGTGATTTGCTGGGGGCCTACTCCAGACCCTGTTCACCTGGGTCCCTTTGACCCCGGAGGTATCACCAGTGGAGGTGGCAGAACACCAAAGATGGCAGCCTGCTCCTTTCACTAGGCACTCTGCCCCAGAGGGGCATTGACCTAATGCCTACCAGAATGCTCCTGTATGCAGTGCCTGGAGACCCCTGTTGGGAGATCTCACCCAGTCAGGAGAAATAGGATCAGGGACCCACTTAAATAAGCAAGAATTTCCCTTATCCAGACTACCCGGACTCCTCAGCGTTTGCCAGCAGAAAAGGATAAGATTGCGGTCCATGATACCGTGGCTTCCTGTCCTCCTAGGGGCTCCTCTCATGGAAATCAGAGATCTGTCCATAAACCGCTGGCTGGGGGTGCTGAAAATCCCTCAGGGAGAGGCCCTGCCTGGCAAGAAGGAATGTGTCAGGGTCTTGCTTAAAGAAGCAGTCTGGCCACAAACTGTCACAGTACCTGTGTTGCACTGTGGGGAATTTCTCCTGGTCCAAATCACTCAGTCTTGCTGGCACCAGCAGCAGGGGAAAATGGTCAACTGGAGCCACAGTGGTGGTGGGCACCCCTTCCTCCTGGGACCCGGTCTTCTTAGGTAGTCTCCAGCCTGTCCCTCTGGCCAGGAGGCAGTCCAATTTAAGGAAATCAATTTACACTAAAGTTGTATCACAGCTAACTGATATGAATTTTATCTTTTTGGATATTTTTTCCCCTATGGATTCTATCTTGGATAATTTTTTTCTTTTCTTTTTTTAAAGAGATAGGGTCTTGCTCTGTTTCCCAGGGCAATCATGGCTCACTGCAGCTGTGAACTCCTGAATCACTGTCTTGGATAATTTCTAATGTTATGATTTTGAATTCATTCATCTTTCTTTTCTGGAATGTCTAATATTCCATTAATTTTAACTTCTAAAAAGTCTCAGACATTGTAGTCCTCTGTTTTGAATATTTTTCATCTTTGTTTAACATTTAAAAATATGGAATACAGTTATAATCATTTTAATGTCTCTCTTAATTATAACATCTGTGTAAGTTCTGCATTCGTTTCAACTTATTGATTCAGCTTCTTATTATGTCTTATTTTTTTCCTTCTGTATACGGCTGGCGATATTTCATTAGATTCCAGACATTGTGTTAGGTGCTGGGTATTATGTATTTCTGTAAACCTCCTTGAGTTTTTTGTTGTTGTTGTTAAAGTTATGTTGTTCTTTTCTTAAAAGTATGTGCTTTTATAATCATTCTCAATCATTTCTTATGCGGGATACAGTCAGATTACATGGGAACATTTTGATCCTTTCAGGTTTTACATTATGAATTGTTAGGTGGGTCTGGAGCAGTTTAGTTCTGCTCACTGTGTGAGTGCCAAGAACTGTGTCCTCTTACTGTTTCAGATGCTTCTTAATCTGGCCTGTTCACATGCACGTGCTAATCAATACTCAAGGAATACCTTTTGTAGATCTCTAGGGTTCTCTCTGTGTAGTTCTCTTTTCTCTGGTACTCTTTTCCGTGAACTCTAGCTGTATTAGTATTCTTATACTTTTAGCTCCATTTCTTCAACTCAGGGAGTCAGTCGGTCAACCTCTGTCTTAGTAATTTCATGTGCCATGACTTGAAAGCTCTCATTGAGACAGAAGGCTGGGGGAATTATAGGGCTAACTTTTTGTTTGTTAGTTTTCAGAGATGACAGCCCTTTGTTGTATTATAACCAGTGTCTTTAAAACCATTGCTTCATGTGCTTCGTCTATTTTGCTTTTTTTGGCTTTTGTTTCAAGTGACAGGGTATATTGCTCCCTACCACTTGGCCAGGGGTGACATAGCAATATCCTCATATGCTTTCACAAGACCCATAAGAAATCTGTTATGTACACAGTTTGTTTGGACCCCAAAACCTGACTTATTCAAAGCAATATGATGCTTAACTGCTTTTTCATTAAATCTTGAGCCTTCATCCCCTATTATTGTTCTCTTTCCATTTCAAATCTTGTGATTAGTCTCCTTAAGAGAAAAGATAATGTGTCAGTAGTTTTATAATTTCTCTGAATCTATAGCAACTCTACTTTTCCCAAGCTATAAAAATTTGTATTTATCATTCTTGTTTTTGCTTCCAAGTGTAAGGTCATGGAAGAAAATACAGAGAGATATATACACATTTCTGCCTCTCTCTAGTAATTTTGGCATATCTCAGCTCCTTGTAGTCAATTTTGCATATTTATTCTCTGTCTTTGTTTTTATCTTTTCTACTGCTTGTTTTTAAATTGATATTTGTTGAACAGCTGGGTTATTAACTGTTTTTATATTCTTCCTAGTATAGATTAACTGAGATTAGAGTTCTAGAATTTCATTTTCGGAGTTTCCCTTTAAGCTTATGCTATATTTTCATCTAGATATGCAATTATCAGCAAGACAATTAAAGTTATGTTGTTATTTTCTTAAAAGTATATGCTTTTACAATCATTCTCAATCGTTTTCTTATTCCACTTATTTTATATTATATTAGAGAAGCATCTGCCAGCCTTTTTGTGTTTCAGTATTTATATATTACTGTGGCAATGTATTTTATATTATCTCTTTTGTTAAACTTAACAGTCTCCATCATTTTCTCTCTCAAGTTTAAATATTTTATGACAGGTATAGTTTTTCTTTAAATAAGGCAATATTCTGCCACCATCTTCTATTTTCACCTATCTCATTTGATTAGCACTTTAAAGGGAGACATTACTTATCAAAAATACACTTGTCTCTACTATAAGATCCTCTTATTTGGCAACCATCATCAACATTAATTTCAATTAAATTATTTTTAAGAGAAAATAACTCACGCAGGTCCATAGTTGCATATAAACATTGCAGTTGAAGCTCCCCCAAGGTCAGGACACATTGCAACCGCGCAACCGACATAAAATGAATTGGCCCAAACTAACTATAAAGAAAAGGAATGTCAAGATAACATATGGAAAACAATTCTATTCTATGCAAACAATGCATTTAGAGAATTAGTATAATCTTTGTCATGCTACAAAAAATAATGTACATAAATACTTATTAGCTACATATTTTTTCTAATTTTTATATTTAGTTTAAAATTCTTATATTGTTATGGCTGATTTTATGAGAGCTACCAAGCTAGTTTTTCCATACTGGTAATCCTCATAAATCAAAAGGAGACTATAATATATAACCAAACTCATAATATAATATACAGCCAAAATAATTTCTTCTAGATTATTTATGAAATACATTTTTATTCTATCCATGGGAATATCATACAAACAATATTAGAATCAGACTATAAATGAAAACAATAACTTACATTTATTTGTTTTTCTCAGAAAAATTTTACTAATTACGTTTTAAATTTTGCAATCTTAACCATATTCTTACCTTTGTCAAGTCACAAGACATAGGTAAGAATTAAAAACATATTGAGTTGATTTTCAAAGATGCCTGCCATAAGGATGGTGAATCTTTATTTTTATCTATTTGCAAAGAATAGCAAAGTTATTCAAAAGGAAGAAGACTTCTATGGAAAACTAGTTACAGTAGATAGATAAAGAGGTAAGGAACATTACTAGTTTTTTGTGACAATGATAGAATAAATTTTTTTCATTTTCCAAATAAACAAAAAAGGGAAGAAAATACTGATTTACTCCATTTTGAAAATAACCCAAGGAATTTAGACACAGAATAAATTTTGACAACACAAATTTCGGATCTCATTTATTTTACAACTTTATTAGCAAAACGTACTAACGTATTTTGTAAATTGATGTATCAATTTTTTTCATAGGCTTGTTCTAGCCAGAATCAATAGTTTTGCAAAATATATTTTACTGGCTTTTTTTTTTCTGAGAGGCAGCAAAAGTGCAAGAAAAATCACAGTGAACTGAGAATTTAAAAATGAGTTTTGGGAGGTCGAGCTGGGTGGATCACGAGGTCAGGAGTTCGAGAGCAGCCTGGCCAACATGGCAAAACCCCGTCTCTACTAAAAATACAAAAATAAGCCGAGCGTGGTGGCATGTGCCTGTAATCCTAGCTACTTAGGAGGTTGAGGCAGGAGAATCGCTTGAACCTAGGAGATGGAGCTTGCAGTGAGCCGATATCACACCACTGTGCTCCTGCCTGGGTGACAGGGTGAGACTCCGTCTCAAAAAAAAAAAAAAAAAAAAAAAAAAAAAATTTTGCTTTCAGCCATCTTTGTGGTTTTGGTGAGTAAGTGACAGATCAATTCTGAGGTAGTTTCCCACTTAATGAAATGAGATAAAGTGAGAAGATTAAAAGAGCATTTTTCCTTTTGAATGTTTTAAACAATCAATAAAAAATACAACTAAAATATATATATTTCCAAAAAATCATGTTTAACAATTTGACTTATGAATAACTAACTACACCATTAAATTCTATCTAAATTGTGACTTTTTGGGGCTTTTGAGATGGTGAGAATAAATATTCACTATGTAGGTTTATGATGTATTGGTTTCATTAAAGAAATTAGATGTAATATTAATATGAACATTGGATGTAACTCCAATGTGAATATCAATAGGTGGTAAATGCAATAAAATTTTCTCTAATTTTGTTTGGAACATTAAGCAAGATATAGTTGTTGATTTTATAAGAATATAACCATTCCTAATTATTTAACCTTAAGTGTAAACTAGTCAATAAAAAGTAAGCTCCCCTTTCTGATCTAGCAATACGAAGGGAGAAGGGGCATTTGAGAACCGGCTTTTCTTTTTTTGCTTTACAGCAAAAGAGAAGACAAAGGATATATAAAAGCTATGACTCAGCCTTGATGCCATATTATTAGGGATATTGCATCTTTTTTGTTGTCAGGACGTCTGACACTTGATTCATTCTTTCAATTTTCCCAGTAGTAGCCAAACCATATTCTTTTTTTTTTTTTTTTTTTTTTTTTTTTTTTTTCTTTTTTTTTTTTTTTTTTTATTTATTTATTTATTTATTTATTTATTTATTTATTATTATTATACTTTAAGTTGTAGGGTACATGTGCATAACGTGCAGTTTTGTTACATATGTATACTTGTGCCATGTTGCTGTGCTGCACCCATCAACTCGTCATTTACATCAGGTATAACTCCCAATGCAATCCCACCCCCCTCCCCCCTCCCCATGATAGGCCCCGGTGTGTGATGTTCCCCTTCCTGAGTCCGAGTGATCTCATTGTTCAGTTCCCACCTATGAGTGAGAACATGCGGTGTTTGGTTTTCTGTTCTTGTGATAGTTTGCTAAGAATGATGGATTCCAGCTGCATCCAAGTCCCTACAAAGGAGTCAAACTCATCCTTTTTTATGGCTGCATAGTATTCCATGGTGTATATGTGCCACATTTTCTTAATCCAATCTGTCACTGATGGACATTTGGGTTGATTCCAAGTCTTTGCTATTGTGAATAGTGCTGCAATAAACATACGTGTGCATGTGTCTTTATAGCAGCATAATTTATAATCCTTTGGGTATATACCCAGTAATGGGATGGCTGGGTCATATCAAACCATATTCTTTACCAACATCTTTCCTGATGTCCTGGAGAGTGTCTAGACTTAGAACATCCTGTTGTTGAACGAAGAGTGAACATAAAGGGAACGTGGAAGTTGCTATTATTTGTTCACTGCACCTCTGATAAGAACGACTTGTTTTAAGACCCTATGTATTAATTCAACTTATACAAATGGGTAAGTCTAGAGAAGAAGGTGAGCTATTTATATTGCTTAAACAGGCTTTCCTAGGGGCTTAGTACCATGTCTAGCATTAAAGTTTGGCCAAAAGGTGAATTTTAGACACATTTACACTTCTACCTGAAATAATTTTAAAAATTGGGAAAATGATAGGAAGTAATGGTTTTCAAGACATTAGGCAACACAACGTAATACCCCTGAGATTTGGGGAAAAAAAGATGGAAACTCTATAATTGTCCTTGTATATTGCCTGGAGACAGTTTCTACATTATGGCTCAGAAGAAGTTTGATAGACTCTCATAATTGAGAGAGTCTGATTGAGAGTCTTGGGGAGACCAAGGATGCAGAAGTTTAGATGGCATAGTTCTGAAGAGGTGAGAAATGTACAGTGACACACTAGGACAATGTGCAGAGGGTCCTCATCATCTATTCAGCAAAGTACTAATCAAAACATGCATGTGAAGAAACTAGTCTAACCCATTTACAAGAACTAGAGGAAATAATACCAAGGTTTACACAAAATCAGAAATTGGACCCATTCCCACTTTCTGAATTGGACAACTTCATAATTCTCAGTGTGTTAGGTAGAGTATGCAGAAGAATCTTGCCTGGGTAGTGAGAGATCATTATCAGCTCTGGACTAAACACTACCTTTGCCGGGCGCGGTGGCTCAAGCCTGTAATCCCAGCACTTTGGGAGGCCGAGACGGGCGGATCATGAGGTCAGGAGATCAAAACCATCCTGGCTAACACGGTGAAACCCCATCTCTACTAAAAAATACAAAAAAAACTAGCCGAGCGAGGTGGCGGGCGTCTGTCATCCCAGCTACTCGGGAGGCTGAGGCAGGAGAAGGGGGTAAACCCGGGAGGCGGAGCTTGCAGTGAGCTGAGATCCGGCCACTGCACTCCAGCCTGGGTGACAGAGCGAGACTCTGTCTCAAAAAAAAAAAAAACAAAACAAAAAACAAAAAAAAAAAAAACCCACTACTTTTATTCTACCTAACATATTTTAAAAGCAGGAACAAAGAGGATCGAATATGTCTCAGGTAACTTAGCTGTACCCAAAAAGATAGCTCAAGAATATTTTTAGTATACAGATGAATCCAGCACCCAACAAGGCAAAATTTACAATATTGGGAATATAATAAAATTTACCCAACATAATATGAGGGAATAAAATTTGATGCATAATGAAGAGAAAAATCAATCCATTGAAACTAACACAGAGTTAACACAGATACTAGAGCTAGCAGGGAAAATATTAATTATTACAACTCTATCTCATATGCTTAAAAAGCTAGATGAAAGAGCAAACATATTAGGTATAGTCATTGAAGATGTAAAAATATTAAATTTGTAGAGATACGAACTTTAAGGTGCAAGAAGGAAAACAAACTGAATGGGATTAACAGGAGACTAAACATTACAGAAGAATAGATCAACAAACTTAAAGATGCAGCGATAAAATTACTTGAAATTAATCACAGAGAGAAAAAACCAAGAAAGAAAGAGACAAGAGCATCAATTTATGTGGAAAAACTTCAAGTGACTTTCTACATGAGTAACTTGAAGAGAAGAGAACTTCCCACTTCGAGGGAAGAGAGAGAGTGAGAGAAAGAAGTATTTTCAGAAACAGTGGCCAACATTTTTCTAAATTTGATTTAAGCTATTGACTTATGACTTCAAAAAGGCCAGTGAACTGCAGCACAAGAAACATACAGAAAACTTTGGTATATTATTATTAAATTGCTCAAGACCTATGATAAGGGAAAAAATTTAAAGGCAGCCAGAAAAATAAAGGCACTTTACACACAGAGAAATAAATTCTGGCAATTAAAATATACACAAATAAGAACTAATCAATAAAGATGTCAAATATTTACCTGTGTATAATGGCCACAGACTCTGGAACATGACAGATTATCAAAATCATAATATTCGCTTTCATTGTACCAAGCCATAATGGCAAGTCTTGGTGTGAATGACTTTATTCCACCTAACCAGATATTTTCTCCAACATATTCAAAAGCTGCATAGCATTTAAATGATTTATCCAAACAGTTGTTATGTTCAAATTTGCACTCGTCTGCCCATGTTTTAGCCATCTTTGCTAAACCTTTATCCCAAATCTGAAAGATAAAAATAATTTAAATTGAATTGTGCATAAATATTTGCATTAAATTATTCTAATGATTGTAATCAATTAATTTTTGCTTACATTTATTATTTTAATAAGATGTAGTTTTTCTTTGGTATTTATTGTGTTCACAGTTAGTCATTTCTCTGTAATTCTACTTCAGAAATACTTATTTATACTCACTCTATGACAGTTCATTGTTATATTACCAGTACTTAGCAGATGGCCTGATACATTAGAGTCACTGAAGAAATAAATCGGAATGTGATTAAAATAATCCAGAATTTAAAGTCTAGTAATTCAGAAGTTCATGTTAATTTATTGCAATTAAAGGATGAATACACATTGATAATTAAAAAGGGCAAAAAACTAGGAATAGAAAGAAAATATGCCCTTAATTTGATCAAGATAATCTACAAACAGACAAAAATCTTATAAAATGGTGAAATATTATAACTTTCCCTCAAGATTAGGAATAAAACAAGATATCTGCCCTCGTTATTTCTACTTATTATTATACAAGAAGTTAGGAAGTATAATAAAATGCATGAGTTGTAAATACATAAGACAAAACACGTTAAATGTATTGGGATTGTATCTATCATTATTCATAGATTACATGACTGGATGCATAAAAATTTAAATTAATACATAAACAATAGTATAAAAATAAATGAAATTATCAAAGTTGAAAGATACAATGAAAGTATGCAAAAATCTATTATATCTCTATGTATATTCTACAAATGAATAGCTCCAAAACATCCAATATGTATTAATAAATTTAATAAGTGATATACAAGACCTCTATGCTGAAAACTGCAAAAACGTAACTGAAATAAATTTTGAAAGACTTAAATAAATGGAGAGATATAAAATGTTCATGGACCAGAATATTCATATTGCAAAAGAATATTGATTATGACATATAATTTTATTTCTAATCAAATTCCAAGTAGCTTTTTTGGGGTAGAAATTGATTACAAAATGTATGTGGAAATGCGATGTTCCAAGTAAAGCTAAGACAATCTTTTAAATGTAGAATAAAACTGGAGAATTTCTCTCCCATATATCAATATTTATCATAAAGCTACATTAAGATATTGTCATATTGACACAAGGGTAGACAAATAGCTCAGTGGAACAGAACAGAGTCCAGAAACAACTCATGACAAAAGCAACAGGCTTAATGTAGGTATAATTGCCAAGGTTATTTTTAAGCATCTTTATTTTTAACTAATTATAAATTCACAAGAAGTTACAAAAATAGTACACAGGGGTCCTGTGTAGACTTCACCTAGTTTTCCCAATGGTAATGTTTTTTGTAACAATAGTATAATATCAAAATAATAAATTGACATTGGTATTATCCACAGACTTTTTAAAGATTTCAACAGTTTTACTTGCATTTATTTTTGATTATGTGTAGGTTTATGTGATTTTATCACATGTGTAAATTGAAGTAATCAATCCCACAATATCTAGATACAGAACTGTTTCAACGCCACAAGGATCCTTCATACTATCCCGTTAAATCACAACCACTCACTACCCATACTATCTTTAATCCCTGGCGATCATCAATATGTTCTTCAGTTCTGTAATTTTGTTATTTCAAGAATGTTATATAAATAGATGGCAAGGCCTGGTGGCTCACGCCTGTAATCCCAGCACTTTGGGAGGCCAAGGTGGGTGGATCACCTGAGGTCAAGAGTTCAAGACCAGCTGGCCAACATGGTGAAACCCCATCTCTACTAAAAATACAAAAACTAGCCAAATGTGGTGGCTGGTGCTTGTAATCCCAACTACTCAGGAGGCTGAGGCAGTAGAATTGCTTGAACCCAGGAGGCAGAGGATGCAGCGAGCCAAGACTGTGACATTGCACTCCAGCCTGGGTGACAGAGTGAGACTCTGTCTCAAAAAAAAAAAAGAAAAAAAAAAAAAGAAAAAAGAATGTTATATAAATAGAATCCTATGGTATGTATCCATTTTGAGATTGGCTTCTCTTCACTCAGCATAATGCCTTTGAGAGCCATGGAGATGTTCCATGTGTTGATAGTTTGTTCCATTTTATGACCAAGTCATATTCCATAGTGTAGATGTACCACAGTTTAACTTTCATCTATTGATGGAAATTTGGATGTTTACAAGTTTGAGCTATTACAAACATATATAGAGTCCCTAAACTCCTGTTTCTCAAGAGCATTGAATTGGGAGTATCCATAAATGTTTCTGAGCAGATTTTTATGTAGCAATAAGTTTTCCTTTTTCTAGGAAAAAAGGAAAAGGAAAAAGTGCCCAGCAGTGCAATTGCAAGTCTAAGTCATATGTAAGTGTATGTTTAGGTTTTTTTTTTTTTTTTTTTTTTGGTAAGAAACTGCCAAACTATTTCCTAGAGTGGCTATACCATTTTGCATTCCCACCAGAAAAGTATGACTGATCAATTTTCTCCATATCTTCACCATATCTTGCTATTGTCATTATTTTTTATTTTTGCTTTCCTAATTGGTGTGTAGTGATATGTCCTTGTGGTTTTAATTTGCATTTCACTAATGGCTAATGATGTTTAACATGTTTTCATGTGCTTATTTTCCATCTGTATATCTCTGTGGTGAAACGTTAGTCTTCTGTTCGTTTTCTAATTGATTTTTTTTTTTGAGACGGAGTTTCGCTCTGTCGCACAGGCTGGAGTGCAGTGGCCGGATCTCAGGTGACTGCAAGCTCCGCCTCCCGGGTTTACGCCATTCTCCTGCCTCAGCCTCCCGAGTAGCTGGGACTACAGGCGCCTGCCACCACGCCCGGCTAGTTTTTTGTATTTTTTGGTAGAGACGGGGTTTCACCGTGTTAGCCAGGATGGTCTCGATCTCCTGACCTCGTGATCCACCCGTCTCGGCCTCCCAAAGTGCTGGGATTACAAGCTTGAGGCACCGCGCCCGGCTTTTTTTTTTTTTTTTTTTTTTTTTTTTTTTTTTTTTTTTACTGTTGAGTTTTGAGAGTTCTTTCTCTAGACAGGAGTTCTTTCTTAAATATATAGTTTGAATGTATTTTCTCCTAGTTTGTAGTTTGTCCTCTCATGTTCCTAACAGGGTACTTTATAAAGTAGAAGTTTTTTACTTTGATGGGGTCAAATTTGTTGACTTTTTAAAAATAGTTTTTGGTTTTGAAAAAAATCAAAATAATTCATTATATTAGGAAGTTTCATCTAGCTCTGTCCTGAGGATTTTCTCCTGTTTTTCTTCTAATAATTTTATGCTTTGCATTTAAATTTATGATTCATTTTGTAAGATAATTTTTGCTTTTCAGGTCAAAGTTGTTTTTATTTTTCTTATAGGTATTAAATGGTGTTTCAACACCATTTCTTGAATAGACTGCTCTACTGAATTACTTTTGCACCTTTGTCAAAAATCTACGCAGAGGAAAGGAAGTCATTTTATGAAAAAGATACTTGCACATACGTTTATAGCAGTACAAGTTGCAATTCTAAAAATATGGAAACAGTCTAAATGCCCATCAACCAATAAGTTAATAAAGAAAATATGGTATGTGTATATATATATTTATACATATATATACAAAATATGTGTATATAAAATATACACATATTATATATATGTAATGGAATACGACTTAGCCATAAAAAGAAACAAAATAATGGCATTTACAGCAACCTGGATGGAGTTGGAGACCGTTATTTGAATTGAAGTAACTCAGGAATGGAAAAAGAAACATTGTATGTTTTCACTTATAAGTGGGAGCTAAGCTATGAGGATCCAAAGGCATAAGAATGATGGACTTTAGGGACTCACTGGGAAGAGTGGGAGTGGGGTAAGGGATAAAAGAATGCACATTGGGTACAGTGTACATTGCTCGGGCGATGGGTGCACCAAAATCTTATAAATCACTAGCAAATAACTTTTCTGCGGGGACAACGGGCTAGCCATATGCAGAAAATTGAAACTGGGCCCCTTCCTTACACATTATTCAAAAATTAGCTCAAGATGGATTAAAGACTTAAATGTAAAACCCTAAATTATAAAAACCCTAGAAGAAAATCTAGGCAATACCATTCAGGACATAGGCATGGGCAAATATTTCATGATGAAAACATCAAAAGCAATTGCAACAAAAGCAAACATGGACAAATGAGATCTAATTAAACTAAAGAACTTCTGTATGGCAAAAGAAAGTATCATCAAAGTGAACTGACAACCTACAGAATGGTAGAAAATTTTAGCAATCTATCCATCTGACCAAGGTCTAATATCCAGAGTCTATAAGGAGATTAAATAAATTTAAAGAACTAAACAACCCCATTAAAAAGTAGGCAAAGGACATGAACAGACACTTCTCAAAAGAAGACATACATGTGGCCAAAAAACAAATGAAAAAAAGCTCAACATCACTGATCATTAGAAAAATGCCATCAAAACCACAATTGGATACCATCTTAGGCCAGTCAGAAAGGCGATTATTAAAAAGTCCAGAAACAACAGGTGCGGGCAATGTTGCAGGAAAAAAAGGAACATTTTTACATTGTTGGTGGGAGTGTAAATTAGTTTACCCATTGTGGAGGACAGTGTGGCAATTCCTCAAAAATCTAGAGTCAGAAATACCATTTGACCCAGCAATCCCATTACTGGGTATGTACCCAAAGGAATATAGATCATTCTATTATAAACATACATGCACATGTATATTCACTGCACACTATTCACAATAGCAAAGACATGGAATCAACCCAAATGCCCATCAATGATAGAGTGGATAAAGAAAATATGTGCTACATATACACCATGGAATACTATGCAGCCATAAAAAGGAATGAGATCAAGTCCTTTGCAGGGACATGGATGGAGCTGGAAGCTATTATCCTCAGCAATCTAATGCAGGAACAGAAAACCAAACACCACATGTTCTCACTTATAAGTCGGAGCTGAGCAATGAGCACACATGGACACATGGGGGGAATCAACACACATTGGGGCCCTTAGGCAGATGGGGGTGGGAGGAAAGAGAGCTTCAGGAAGAATAACTAATAGATGTTGGGCTTAACATGTGGGTAACTGGTTGATCTGTGCAGCAAACCACCATGGCATATGTTCACCTGTGTAACCTGCACATCCTGCACATGTACCCTAGAACTTAAAAATTGAAAAAAAAAAAAAAAAAAAAAACCTTTCCCATGCAACCAAATAACACCTGTTTCCCAAAACTATTATTAAAAAACCTACAGGATAAAATGGAAAAAAAATGAAACAAAATGATTTGATGTAGCGTTTTGCCAAATGGTTTTCCTGACTCTATTCAGATGATCATATAATTTTTCTCATTTAATCTATTAAGAGTGGCAACTTGTAAATAGCAATTAAATTCCCCCAATCCAAGTTGGATTTCTCACAGTTTTTTCATTTTCTGGGGAGTTTTCTGTTAATGGTATTTCTAGTTTTGATCCTGATTATGTTGATTAATTTTCAAGTCCTAATCCAACTTTTTATTCCTGAGATAAATCCCATGATATAATATTCTTTATATGTGTTGCTGGATTCAATTGATTATAATTTTGTTGAAGATTTTTTGCATCTACATTGAGCTATAATTTTCTAACCTGTAATGTTTTGTCTCATTTGGTGCCAGGGTAAAACTTGGCTCATAAAGTTCCAAAAGGTTTTCTCTTTCAGTTTCACAAAAAGATTTGTATAAGATTGGTGTTGCTTTTTTCTTAGAATTCACGTGCATTTTCTGTTAAGAATATTTTACATTACATAATTAATTTATGTAATGGCGTTAAGACTATTTAGATTGATGAAGATGCAGACGAATGATCTCATTAATAAATTGGTTAAATATCCCTGTTAAAAGATTTATATTGGGTTCAAAATCAGTCTGTAACCCAGGATTCTTTCATTTGTACAAGACAAAGAATACAATAGTCAAAAAAAAAAAATAGAAATCAAAGAAATAAAAATAATGAGCAATACTTTTATTAGGCAAAGTTCAAGGATTTAATGTTACTTTATAAAACACATAGTACAGAATGTAATATTTATGAGACTTTATGTGTTAAATAACATGGCATCCATATACGAAATAAAAATTCTAATCTTGATGTAGGTAGTTTCACTGACATATACATACGTAAAAAAATTGTACATTAAAACTAGTGCATTTTATGCATTTATGCACTAGTAATCCTTCAATAAACAACATATCAAAATATTGTGTCAATTTTATAGAATGTTGATTTTCAATACATTTGTCTATTTATTTTCTTTATGTTGTCAAATTCATTAGTATAAAGTTGTTCAAAATATTCTCTATCTATCCATTTAATGTTTGGCGCTTTTTAAAAGTGATTTTCCATTCCTAAAATTTATTTTTGAGTTGTGTCTTTCTTCATTAATCTTTTTTTGCTACTGGTTTATCAATTTTATTAATATATAGTTTTAAAACCAACTTTTCATATTATTGATTTTTGTCCATCATACTTTTACTTTCAATTTCCTCAAATTATGATTATCTTTAGTTTTTAAAAAAATTTTCTTGTGCTTAATTTACACTTGTTTCCTACCTTCTTGAGTTGAAAGAATAGGTCTTGATTTTTAACTATTCTTCTTTCCTATAATATTCATTTAAATCTATAAATATGCTTCCAAACACTTCTTTTGCTATATCCCACAAGTTTTGATATGTTGTGTTTCCATTAACATTCAAATCTAAATTATAGTAATCTCTATTGTTATTTCTTCTTTAACTTATGGACTATTTAGATATGTTCTGCTTGATTTCACATTTTGGGAGATTTTCCACACTTTATTTCTAGTTTAAGTCTATTTTTTTTTTCAGAAAATATAGAACAAAATTTCAAATACTTTTAATTTATTGAGACTTGTTTTGTGGTTCAGCATATTGTTTATATTGATGAATGTAATGCATACTTGATAAGAATTTGTATTTTGCAGTGTGGTATAAATTGTTTAATGTCAATTAGGTAAAATTGTTTGATGTTCAAATCTTTTTTATTTTTACTGATTTTTACCTACTTGTTCTCTTATTCACTAAGATTAAAATCTCTATGACGGTTTTGTCTCTTTCTCCCTTTACTTTTGACAATTTTTGTGTATTAAAATACATTATTACATTTATTTGCATTGAAGATTGCTGTGTCTCTTGTTGAATCGGCCCTTTTATTATTCCTTAATGTCCCCTTTTATTTCTGGTAGTTCTCCTTGTCTTAAAATCTACTTTGGTAGCTATAAATATAGCTACTCTATCTTAATTTTAGAGTTTGCATAATGTATTTTTTCCATCTTTTTACTTTAATCTATTCATGATATGTTTCTGTTACAAAAGCATTAATCCAGTCTAATAATCTTTATTTTAAATTAAAGTATGTAGTAGTCATTTGCATTTAATATAATTTTAACATGGTTAAGTTTTAGTCTACCATTTGCTATTTTTAATTGATTCCCTCTTTGTTCTTTTGTTCCTTGTTCCTGTTTTCCAAAAATTAATCAAGGACTTTTAGTATTCTATTTACTGGATTTTTAGCTCTACTTCTTTGTATATTTTTAGTGGTTATTCTAGATATAAAAACATGCATTCTTAACTTCTCACAGTCCATCCGGAAATATTATTGTGATTCTTAACAATATAAGGAAGTTTCAGCAGAATAATTCTATTGACACTTCACTTCATTTTTAATGCATCAGTTATAATATGTTTCTTTTCTACATTATTATAAACCCCACAATTCATTGTTATCACATTTTGCTTTAAAGAGTCAATGAGTACAAAAGAAATATAAAGAACATTTATTATATTTAACCCCACATTTACTCTTTTTTTTTTATCATACAATATACAATAAAACTCTAAAGGCATCACCCATATTACTACTAATATTAGTATTTCTGAATTCAGTTGAAGATTTATTTCTAGTTAATTTATGCCTTGGACAACCCCAAGCTGGTAAACATTATATGTTAAAATATCTTAACAATTCTGCATTAAAGAGATTAGTTTATTCTTGTTTCATTTCCAATATCTATTTGAATCTTTCTCCTCCTTCAAAATATAATTTTCTTATACAGTAGACTAGTACAGTTTTGAACTTATTTTAATGCCTGAGTTGTGATTTTATAATTACTTTTATTTTGTTTTCCACTGGATAGAAAAGGAGAAAGCTGGAATAGACATGAATTACACTGTATCTATATCTGCATAGTACATAAAATAGACTAATACTATCAACGTTTATGCTCATAATGATGCATTTATAAACAAGAAAGAGTTATAATGCAAGGGAAATTTCCAATCACACAATTCATAGTCAAATATTTAACATTTTGTAAGTTCTATGGATTATTTTAATAATCCAATGCTTTTTATGCTTATTCTTCCATAGAGTACTGTCTTTTGCCTTATTTTCTATATGATGGAGGTCTGAAAGGACACAATTAGTTTAATGTTTTTGGAATTAAATTTCATGCATTTATTATTTTTCATGAAAACGACCATCTGATGTAATTCAATTCCTGATTTCAATATTCTCATCCTTGTAATATTTTTTCAAATAATACTACACATAAAGTTTTGTTTTGATCTTGGATTCATATGATATAAAAATAAGTAAGAAAACAAGAGAATCTCCATTCTTGGGCTATTTCTTTGATATCTTGTATCTTGGTTGTGGGTGATGCAAAGTGCTAGCCAAAAAATGGAGGAAAGGAAACAAAATAATCCTGTGTTAAGTACTTATAAACTTAGTGGTGCAACAAAGCAACTTCCAAACACCGCTCCAGCATCCCCACCTTCCCGGCGAGAGACAAGGAACAGCTTCAAGTTTTCCTTTCTTGTTCACTCCTATGACTGTGGAGGAGATAGCCCAGCCAAGGTGCGATTTTCTTTTTTTTTTTTTTTTCTTTTTCACTGCCTATATATGAAGTCTGCACTGAATTAGTACAAGTTAAGTTTGTGAAATTTACCACCCAGATGCCTTAGGATGAGTCAGGGATTTAAGAGCCCAGCCCTGGTTCTTTCTCACCATGTATTTCATGTTGGCCGCGGGAGGGTTGACTTTGCCACGCCATTCGTTGTGACCATCGAGGCAGTTGTTTATAAAGTTTGGGTCAGTGATGGATGGGATTTTGGTACTGGCTACCAAATACAGACCCAAGGTCCATAAACAACTGAATTTCTTCTTCAGAGCCATGGAAGGAGGTGGACGATACCCTGACTGCGCGGACCAGTAACGGCTGCGGCAACGATTTCTCCTCCCCTCCCCCCCCCCGCACCACGATCTCCCTTGGCTCCATCCTCCCGCACCGGCTCGAGCCCAGCGCGGGGATGCCCAGCAGGCTGGATCTGCTTGTCAGTGTCGCTGTGGGGAGGAACAAGCAGCAGGGTTCGCCTTCCACAAAGCTCTGAGCTACAGGGGAAAGCTGTGAGTCGCCCTCTGGTGGAGGGAGTTTCAACCATCCAAACTGCTTTCTGTGGATCCAATCTGTAATCTGCAGAGCGCGCCTGGATTGTAATGCAGATTGCAATATGCAAGCCACACAAATTAGGTAAAGAACAAGTGCAGGATGCTGACAATGGGCCAGTGGAGTGCAAAGTACTATATATTAGTTTTTTAGACGCAGCTTCCTTGTATAGATTTTTATTGTTCTAAATAATCTAGAATCATATTGCCACTTCCCTCAGAGATTGGGCATATAGTAAGAATAGGCAATTTTTATATAGTGACAATACCGTGATCTTAAATTATCAACTTGTCAAACAATTAATAATTTCCTTCTTTTTTCCGTCTGAAGAGACCGATTGCTTAGATAGATAAAAATAGATGCCTGGAAAACGTAGCCAAGTAATTTCTCTTGACAAATCTTCCGTTTTTGATAGTTTGGAACAGAGCCACTGTTTGGTGACTGGTAGACTCCAAGAGTTGCTTTAATTGATATGCTGAGACTGGGATGGACAGAGTACATTTGATTGTCTATTTTACCTGCAATGCAATAAACCAACTTCATTTGGCTTAATGTTTTAAATTCATTACGTCACTTATATTGATATTCAGTAATAAACCAGCATTTTTCCCCATGACATTAATTTTTTTAGTATTTCTGTTTCAAATAAATATCTTTACTTAGTGATTCGAAGTTGTTTACAATGTCATTTAATTCAGGTGAACACATATTTACATCTGCTGAATGTTCTGCCATAGTCAACCTTGACACAAAAAACAAACTACTTTGATGTGGCTGTTATCTTTTTAAAAATAAAAAGAAAATTAGAATATAAAAAAAGAAAATTGCAAGGATCCTAATGGAAATTCTACTGGGCAATAGATAATATATTTCTAGTCTACTACCAGCTAATGGAGAATTGCTGTATATACTACTTTCTTATCACATACATAGTCCAAACTGAGCTTCTGATATCCCACACCCAAAGACATGAACATATGCACGTGTATGTGTATATGTTTGCGTGTAGGTATACAGATAGATAAATCGATACAGATATGTACACCTGCATGTGTCTATACATATAGATCTCTTCCTGGATATACAGATGTCTATAGGCATATACTCATATACATATACACATATGTGTGTGTATATACACACATACATTTATATATGTAAAGTTCTCTATATAAATCTGTGTGTGTACACATATATGTATATGTATGTATGCCTATGGACATATATACATCTACACACAGAGAGAGATACAGATGTCTATAGGCACATGTACATATACATATGTGTGTATACAGAGAGAGAGAGAGAGAGAGAACTTTTAAAGACTTGGCTTCCGTTACTATGGGGGGCCACAATAAAAAATCTGAAGTCCTAGGTATGGCCCAAAAGACACTACATAATCTGACCATGGCTAGTTCTCTGGCCTCTTTCCTGCATTCTCTCCTGGCTTATTCTGCATGGGCCACATCCATCAGCTTGATAAGGATGCCCTCACCTCAGCTTCTTTGCACTTGCTGTTACTTTTGTCTGCAATGCTCTTTATAGAGTTCCCTTCAAGTGAAGTCTTCCCTGATCATTCTACATCTCCTATCTGTCACTGTCTATCCACTTAACCTGTTTTAGTCTTCTTCATTGCATTAATTACCTCCTGATTTTATGTTATTTATTTTTTTAACATCTGCCTTCTCTATCAGGTTGTAACCTTCACCACAACAGTGGCTTTGTTTTCTTCATTGCTATATCTCTAGCACCTTGAACAGGAACTGAACCTTTAGACCCTCAATAAAAATTGGTTGAAAAAACAAATGAGTTCTCTTTAACTTTCTAATAATGTGGTATATAACTGTAAGCTTCTTGAGAGCAGAAACTATATTTTAATTGTTATATATATGTATATATACATATGAGGGGCTCAATAAATATTTTTGACTTAATCGTATAACAGGAAATACTGGGTAGGCTTATATATTTCACTTTTTCTAACATTGGGTTTATGTGAAGATAGAAGGTGTTCAGTGGATGTTTGTCAAATACATAAGTGGCTGAATGAACAAATAAATGCAAATATAAAGTAAAATATTTTCAGGTAGCAGGTACTCAGTGAATGTTGAATGCATTAATGAATGATCAAGTAAATGAAAATTTAAAGTTGAGCTTCAAATGCAAACTATTTTGGAACTGCAAAACAGGAAAGGTTGATAGGGATAAGGTTAATAAGGATAAAGGTTAACAGCTAGTTTAGTTTCATTTAGTGTATAGAGAAATTAACTGCCTATAACAACAACAGGAATTTCATAAAGTAATGGATTTAAAGATTGGCAAAAGTAGAGAATATATAGTCAAAACATAATCCAAGATTATTGCTCTTCTAATAGACGTTTATAACAAAATGTCTGAATTGTATACATTATGTTTTTTAGACCATGTTCCCAATGGCGTAGACAGCTATATTCAGAAATACTAAAATAATTTAGGTGTAAAAAGTCTAATTGCCAGGATTAGACTCTGTGCACGTCCTAATGTTATTTTCTTGAACATCTATTTGTGGAATGGACAAGTTTAGCTGGGGCACCAGAATTTTTAAGGTCTTTTATAACTTTTTAAAAGTTAAATTTAGTTTTCTGTTTTATTTTTATGTGTGTTTTCTGCTATTTATTTTTGCTTTTCTTTCTATGTGGGGGTAATTGGTGGATTAATTTTATGGAGTGCAGCAGAAAAATACAGAGTGATTACATTATACCTCATTTACTTCACTACTTTTATACTTTAAAAATTTATTTGTATTTTTACTCCCAAACTGGCTCCAGGAAATACTGGAAATATTCATGTTTTGATACATACATTTTGAGGGGAGATAATTTTGAAAAGTTACTGCAGATTAGAAAAACAGGATTATGAAAGAACTGGATTAACCTTCATAAACTCTTACTTCTAATTTGAATATCTGACTCTTGGCTGTGTAATTTAGGAAAGTTAGTGCATGTTAGAGTGGAGTAGAACCTTGGAATTATCTCAAACCAGCTTTTTCCCTTTATAGATGAGGAGTAGATGCCAAGACACTGTGTACAGAGCATACATAAAAATATTTGGGCCGGGCGTGGTGGCATCCCTGTAATCACAGCACTTTGGGAGGCTGAGGTCAGGAGTTCGAGACCAGCCTGGCCAACATGGTGAAACCCTGTCTATACTAAAAATACAAAAAATTAACCGGGTGTGGTGGCGGGCGCATGTAATCCCAACTACTTGGGAGGCTGAGGCTGGAGAATTGCTTAAAGCTGGGAGGTGGAGGTTGCAGTGAGCCGAGATCGCGCCACCGCGCTCCAGCGTGGGCGACAGAGCCAGACTCCGCCTCAAAAAAAAAAAAAAAAAAAAAAAAAAAAAAAAAAAAAAAAAAAAAAAAATTGGCAAAGAATAAAATGTAGGTTTCTTGATATCTAGGCCTTTGCCCTTTCCATACATCATTTTAATTTTTAATTATATATACACACAAATACACATACATGTATATGCAATTATTCATGTAATCATCTATATGTACATGGTCACACAAATTTAAAGTAATATCCAGTCTAATATCTATAATCTCTGTATAATATATTGCAGTCTTTTTAAAAAAAATAGTGCAAGCTCCTTGAGACAGATATTGCAGCATATGCTTAAATTTCTTCCCCTCAAAACATCATTCTGGGCCCTGCGCACAGACAGGTGCATTATGAAACATGCTAAATAAAATTCAATTAGACAAAGATTTACACAACAATCGCCGTGGATCCGGGCCGGGCTTTGGTCCTTTCCTTGCTCAGGAGAAGCGCAGGTGAGCGAGTCCGCTCCGGCTCCTCGCCGGGGTTTAGGGGGGCCGCGGAGCCAGTTCCCTGGGAAGCTCTGGCGGCTGTAGCAGAGATTTCACCCCTTTGAGTTTTCCAGTCAGCAAGTACTTCTCAGAGCGTGGCGGGGTCTTCCGCCACACGCTCAGTTCCGGTCAGCCAGACGCGGAACTGAGGAGGCAGATTGGCGGGGGCAGGAAGTGCCGTAGAACGTACAAGGGACTTGGACCGACCACCTTTTCGTCCCTGGAGGTAAGAGTGTAATCAGAGGCCCTGCGCTGCGGCGCCAGTTGCCGGGCAACCTGCAGACTCAGGCCTGGACTGACCAGACTCACCTGTCTGAAGCTTTCTGAAGGCGGTTTTTGGAGGAATCGCGCTAGTTATTTTTCTAGCCCTTCTAACTCTGAACCTCTTCTTACTGAGCTGTTAGGTGAAATCAGGCTAGCTGTCTCTTGTGCCCCTCGCCTGTCCTGTGCAGGAATCCCAGAGAGGTAGGGGATGGGGAATTCCTTCTGCTACACTGCAGGTGCTCTGAAGTATAATATAATTTGGGAGCCAGGGGAGTGATGTGGGTGAAAAAGGTGTTACTCTGTTTTGTTTGAAATTAGGAATGACCTAAGTTTGAATTCAGATATCTGGGTCTGTAGTCGTGTGGGATCCAACATAGACTTGGTCCGTACCTTCATGTAGCTTAAATACTAATTGTATTTACAGCTCTTTCTTTTTTCCTTATTTATGAGCTGAATTAAATCAGTTTATTTTTTTTTCATTTTTTTTCTGATTTGGTATAAGTAACATAATAGCCAGTAATACTACCAAGAGAGAAGGGATAATAATTGGAAGTGGAAATAGTCATCCTTAAAAAAAAAAATGAGGGAAATGGGAAGTGTGTTCAGTTATTTTTGGTAGCGCTAAAGACATTAGCCAACAGTATTTATTATATGCTAGCAATATCACCCCATGACATGCAGCTATTTGGGGACAGAAGCCATTTAGAAGTGCGATCCCTTCCTTTTGCTACTCCCTAGCTCCAATATAGCCCAGCTGGATATTCAGTGCTTAACGACAAAGACAACCCTTGGCATAGGTTTCAAAGATTTGCTCACAGCCAGTTGTTTGCTGATTCCTGTGCCACCAAGTTTAGATTTCTAATTCTTTAGTCCATATAGCTAATTCCCCTTGGATTCTTCTATTACCTGTACCAGCGAGGATGTAGTACTGAAAAGAGATCTGAAACCCAAGTAGTGAATTCGGGTCTGCAATAACTGGCAAACCATTTAGCAAAGTACAGTTCACTTTTCTGGGTCTCAGCTGGCTCGGTTTGAAAATCAGAAGATTGAGCTGTTTTTGTCTTTGAAGCCCTGTCAAAATCTTAAAATCATCTACATAGGGTGTCAGTTGCCTGACTGCTCTAATTCTATAGATCCGGAAGTGTTCCATATATGACGGCATTGCCCTTTGAATACTCTTACTATATCTACGTTAACCACTTTTGTGTTACGCCATTCTGAATTAACTGACTTTACTTATTTAATAAACATTTGTTAAGTTCCTACTACATTGTGGGCTTTCTAAATCCTGAGACATAGGGTGAGCAAATATGAGGCTTACAGTCTAGCATTAAGGACTAATAGTTATAATGCAATGCTTTAAACATCTTATCTAATTGAAGATAGAATTTATATGTTGGCATTGTGATTATGTTACAGTTAGATGCAGATAAATGAAAGGAATCTAAGAATATGTGTAAAATGTATATATGTATTTTGCTATGCATTAATTTACTATTGACTAAATATTTACTACCTATGCTTTATTTAAGGGCAGGAGACACGAACTTTCATGGTCTTGACAGTTTATTAGGGAAATGAAAATCTAATGACAGTGAAGAGTGAAGACTGTCCTGATTGGGGAAGTAGAGGAACTGGGGGTCCTGGACATTTGAGGATTTAAATGTTGCTGCTTTTTAAATTTGCAAATAAATTATACTGATTTGAAATGACCTATAGTGATTTGAAATAGCTATAACTGTTACTAGGATATAAACAATTGAGAGACTAATGTGTGGAGAAAATCACTTTGCTGATTGTTCAGCATCCTTATCTCAACTTGGGTTGGTTAGCGAGTAATCATCATTGCAAATACAATAATTTGTGTGATTAAACAACCAACCTAACCCTGGCCTCCAAAACAAAACAATAGCAACTTTTAAAAGTTGCTTGTTTGTGAAAAATAGCTCTGGAAAGAAAGCCATCTGTAGTGCTATAGGAGAATTTTTGAGTCTAATGATTTGTATTTTTTTTCCAGAATATGTTTACTATTGGTTGATAAGTCTCCTGACTTGACTTAGAGTGGAATTCTAGGCTTATGGCAAGGAATTTTTAGAGGAAGAGGCTCTAGGGATGGGGTGAAAAGAACCATATAGATAAGTTAGTAAGGAATTGGGATATCTTTCAGGTAAGATTTCATTGGCCATGAAATAAAAATATATTTTAATAATAATGATGGCTACCATTTATTGAATGTTACATTATTCCAACAGGAAAAGTACTAACATTAAATTCATTTTACCTATTATGTAGAAACATTGGTTCATAAAGATTTTTTACTCAAACTTAAATTATGTGAAAGTGGCAAAAATCAGGATTACAATGTATGTCTGTCTAATTCCAAGCTGGCAGGATGTCACGCTATCTTTCCTTTAAAAAACAAAACAGAAATAATTTATTGTTAAAATAAATCCAAGACTATAGAAAAAGAAAGTATGAATAAATATCTAAATGTGAAATTGTCCTTAGTAATATAAAGGTGAAGTATAAAATATACAAAATTTCAATGAAATGTATTCATTTGATTTTTATTTTGTACATATTTGCAAGTTGATTACTTTCAACATCCTTTTGTAAGCATTTTTACCAATCACCACATTATTACTAATTGGACCATTTACTCCATTTTATTCTTTGTTCTAGATGAAGAATACTGCTTGTTAAAAGTATTTTCATCAGGCTACTCTGGCAAAACCGAAACTCATAAAGGTTTGGGAAATGAGTAAAGGAGATAAAGGTATATCTCATGGTGGTAGTACAGAAGAGGGAGATGCATTGGTTTTCTATTTTTGCTGTAAAAAAATTTAAACTTACTGGTTTAAAACAACATACATTTATTTTATAGTTGAAGACCAGAAGTACAACATTAGTCTTCAGGGGCTAAAATCAGGCTGTCAACAGGGCAGGTTCTTTCTGGAAGCGCCAGAGGAAAATCCATTCCTGCCTCTTCTGCCTTCTGGAGGCTGCTCATGACCTCTTCCTCCATCTTCAGAACCAGAATGCTTGACATCTTCACCCCTCTCTGTCGTATGCTTCCATCCTTACATCTTCTCTGTTTCACTCTGTTCTTTCTGCTTCCCTCTTATAAGGATTCTGGTGGTTACACTGAGCCCACGAGAGAATCCAGGATAATCGCCCCATCTTAAAATTCTTAATTCAAACACATCTGAAGTCCTTTTTGTCATGTAAGGTGGTATATTTACAGGGTCTGAGCATTAAGACGTGGCCTTCTTTGGGGGCCCATTATTCATGCTAACACAGGGCATAATGTGATTGCCCTACAAAAAGTTGATATTGGTAAAAGCACCAAAAGTGATTAACCATATGATTTCTTTCCAGGTAAACTTGTTAGGTAATTTGTATGACTTATTTAAAATTAGAGTAAGAATTATCATTTAACATTTACTCTACCTTTTTCAAAGTATACTGCATGATAAATACAGGAACTTGAATGGATTTAGAGGTTAAAGGAGTTGCTGCCACTTCTAGGAGCCAAATTCAGCCATTCTTTGGAAGAAAGAAGCCACTACAAGTATGTGAACTATATAATTTTCTTCTTTCAGGATGACTTGTTAAATAATTTTTTGACCTTTTCTTCGTGTTTTGTGATTACTTATATTTACAGATATTTAGGATCAGCATTTTCTAGATTTGAAGAATGGAACCACCAAAATTGAAGATAATAATTACTTGAAAATTTGCCACTGCTTGAATTAGTTTTATTTTTTAAAATTAAACTTATTGTATAATTATTGTTATTTAAGAGTATCTGTTTAAGGAAAATATAAAAAAAGACAAAAAGTAGAATGTAATTTTTACGGTTGCTACCAATATCACAAAAAAAGCACAAGTCAGGTAACATTTCAGAAATAGGGTGTAAGAGCTGATGGGTGAATTATTTTCTATTTTTTTTTAACTTGAAGTTCTCCTAAGACTCATATATATCTTCTATTTCATGGTGGCTAAGCTTGTTGTAATTTTCATGCCTTGCACAATGTTTTTGGCAACAAGATGGAATGTTGACAAACACATGCATGTGTTTGTTACTTTCTTTCTCAAACCCTTCACTGTCTTCCCATTACCTTAAAAACAAGGTCCAAGTTCCCTAACTTGTACTATAATGTAACAACTTGGCCCTACCCCCCTCACACTCTGGATTTTACCCCTTTCCAAATGCTGACTCTTATCTGGAGGCCTGTGCAGCACAAGTTGTTTCCTAGCTGAATCAATTTTCTTTGTTCTCTTTTCTTCTGGCTAACTCCTCCTTATCTTTCAGAACTCCTGTTAAAGGTTGCCTTAAGAAAAAAACAAAACAAAACAAACAAAAATAAGCTTCCCAAATTCCCTAGAGTAGGTTGGGTATACTGCTATGTAGTTACTCTGTTACAGTCTGATTTTTCCCATTACTGTTTATTTGAGAGAACGTCTCCAGCAGAGTGCTATGTGGGTGGGGATTATCTGTCTTGCTTGCCATTTTATCTGTGTCTCAAGCACAGTAGGAAGGGGCTTAATATGCATTTATTATATGGCGTTTACTGAGAAAAAATATAATTAGCCTTATTGCATTGACTCATTGAGTATCTCTTAAAGTATAAAGGGTATATTCATGTTCATACCGATTCAAAATTTTTTTTTTTTTAATTAAAGCAAAGGTGGACTTCTGAATCATGGACAAACCGGAATTCTTGCCCATCAGTGTAAGTTACGTTTCTTCACATTTGGACTGTTTAATGGGCACATATTTACCATACATTGACTAATTAAAAAAGAAAGCAAAATTATATATGTAGCTATGATTGTGAACCACAGAAAAATCTATACACATATGGATAGCCTGAAAATTACTATACCAAAATTAAAATAGCTTTTGTGATAAGATGGTAGAATTATAGGTAATACTTCTTTGGTTTTTTTATTTTCCTTAATATGTTTTACATTTTCCTGAAAAAGTGAAAATATTATTTTATTTGGAAAATTCAACTATATGCATTTATTAAAGAGATATGTAAATGTTTATCCTTGTATAATTCATATAGTTGACATGAATTTAAGGATAATTATGTCTGTTTTAATTTTGAGGAATATGACAATTTTATCAATCTTAAAATTATTTTATTTTTGGTTTAGAATATATTAATTTGTGTTTTATGTTATATGTTATTTTGACTTTTAAAATTTGAAATAATACGATTTTTCTATTCTTTCAAGTATTTTAGATTATAGAGGCTCTTTAAAAATACAAATTTAAAAACTTAGTAATTTACTAGGCTAAACCAGAGAGTATTGACATTTCTGAAGATCAAAATGAATAAACATCAACATTTATGTGGTTCTGTGTGACAGATTACCTGTGTGCTCATCTTGACATAAAGAATAGAGTTAGGTGCAAGCACTAGATCCAAGATATTGAGTATGTAACAATGGCTGTGTTGTTTGTGTACAGAGAAAAGTTTAAGGACTGGTTTTCTGAAAGTGTATTATAAGTTTATTGTAAATTTTACTTGTTTATTATAAAGAAATTTAAGCATATATTAAGTTGATTGTAGCTTTTACTGATATAAAGGACATGTAGCAATCAATTTACAAATATTAATCAAATATATAGTCTCTCTTGTAGATTCCATATAGCCAGTAGATTTTCACATAATTGTCTCTCTGTTTTTTTGCTGAACTCTGTATCTCTAGCTAACCTATGGTTGCAATTGATGAACCTGTGTAGTTCCAGCATGAATATTGGTTAATATTTTTATTTACTTTAAAAAGTGACATGAGTGATTTCTTTGCTGAGTCAAATAATAGTTTTGACTATAAAACCACATTTCTTCAGTGTGTTTTGAGGCTATTCACTGTGTGACAGGTATAGACATGATATAATTTTAGGTTGAATCTGCATTGTTAACATTTTTCTCCAACACTTGTTACAGTTTCAGAAATCAACCAAATATTAAACCAAGTCCTATTCATAGCATTTGCCAATTGCAGTGTAAATAATCCCACCAAGGCTGATTTCAGTGTACCTATATGACATCACTGAGCACAGAATTGGAAAGAGGTGCACACTATTAAACTACCATAGAGATAGGATAGACATAGATAATCTCTAGAGCACAGATAATAGCAAAGTACAGTGAAATCATCGGGAAGTGATGAATTTTGAGTATTTATTTTTAATATAACTTAATTGTAAATTTATATATATTTTTAATGATGGATGGGTTTAACAACCAGCTTGACAAATTACTGAGCATTTAACAAAAGCCTATCACAAGCCAGTAGAAGCCACGGCACCATTGGTTTCAGTGTACCTATTTATAAAAGATGTAACACATAAGATTTGCAGTTGTTAAAATTTCATGTTAAAAAGTTACGAGATACTTAGATTATTTCTTTCAGGGTCCCACGACTTGATTTGGGAAGCCTTGTTGACTCTGATGATGAGGTAATTTTTATTTAGTATTTAATATAATAAACATTAAAACACAGTATTACACATAGAATATAAGAAGTATCATTAATTTTATTTTTTAGGACAATTTTTCATATATTCCACTTAGTACAGCAAACCCGCCAAATTCATCTTCTACTCTTGGTTGGGTCACACCATGTCAAACTCCATATACTCAGCATCATCTAAATAAATTGGCTAGTATTTATTTGCTTATCAGTTTTCAGAATTATAGTATGCATTATTAGCACTGGATTTAATCTCAATAAAATTAAAAAATTTTGTTATGTTCAATCGATATTTTGCCAAGTTTAAATATTTTATGTGTTAGAATACCAAACCATAATGTTAGTGAAATGATTTTTACTTGTTTTACATCTTGTCACACATTGAAATTGGTATTTTAAAATTTTTACATGAAATCAGTAAAGTACAGGTATATCCTTATATGGAATTGAGGAATTTTTTAAAATATGGCAAACTCTTAGATCAGATATTGCTAGTTTAGCAATGTAAGACTGGTCTCCTGGAAACTGATTCATACTTTAGGCTACTGGGATACTATGGAGTAAGTAGCTATGCTCATTCCAAGTTGTCTCCTTGGGACATGTTTATGCTTCAAACATATCTAGTGTTTTGTTCACAATGTGAATATAAATCCTGACTAGTATAGGAGTAGGGCTTTTCTGTTTTTGTTAGTCTTTTCATATGGCTGACTCTATTCATGTTCTTAGTTTCATTTTGGAAAACTGCATGAATAATATCCTGAAGCTTTGCTTCATCCTTCTCTGGGTTAGACATGGATATCCTCAACACTTTTCAAGGATTGGACTGGCTGTATAAAAAAGCTCCTTTTGGAGTGTCTGTCCCTCCCTGGGTCAATACAGTATGCCCTTGTATTTGTATAGCACTTCTTTTAGATTTCTCTTATCCACTGACTCCATTATCTCTCACTCCCATGGAAATATGGTAGGGAACCAAGTAATATTTAGGTCACTGTTTTCTATTGGGAAAATAGAATGAAGTTTTCTGTAAGCACATGCTTTACTGAGTGGCAGCAAAATGGTTCAAAATATTTTTTAAGTAAAACTTTTATTTCCTTGAATGCAAATTCAAATGAGGACATTTGTTTACTTTTGGTTTAAGAGAAAAACAAATTTTATTTGCAAATGTTTCCATGTTTGCAAATAGATAGAATATCTTGATATTCTAGAAATGACAACCAATGCTCAGTATTAGTGATCTTCAATTGCTATGTCTATTATGAAAAGAAAGATTAACAGTGGAGTTCTTCTGAGGCAGAAGAAAAGCTTATCTAAAAATCCTAAGAAGAAAGATAAATCAATTTTTCTCCTCTTAAATGCTATTGGAACCAGAATGGATCTTCAGCTAGGAAACAAGGTACAAGCTTACTAGTATTTAAGGTAAGTGCCCATTCTTAGCAGTTCTGTCTGCTCTGATTGGTCAGTGATGCTGTCTATACCAGTTGAATGTCTAAATGCTATCTCTGCTTAGAACATTGACTATAATGGTCATTTTTAAGGAGTAAATGCTAAGATAAATGATAAACCTGTTAATTCCAATAAGGAAAATTAGTAATTTTTTCTGACAGCATTCTTTTTTCTTTTTACCTATAGGATCAGAACATGATACCTGAAAATTTGCCAGCACCAACAGACAAATATAAACTAAAATATCAGCAATATAAAACGGAAATGAAAGAGGGCTATAAGCAGTATAGTCAGATAGATGCAGAGAATACAAACTCAAACGTTACACATCAACAGTCTCCAAGAAACAAGATAGATGAAAAGGTAATGTATGAGGCTTTAAAAAATTCTAATTAAATTTAAAGAAAACTGCATGTATTATAGAAATCTCTTTTTGGGTGACTTGTCTTGCTATTAGTCATAAGTATAATAGGTAACATTTATTTCTGTTTATCAAGGACTGTTGTAAATATTTTAGTTATATTAGCTAGTTTGTTCTTCACAACAAATTTAACGGGTTATTGTAATCATTTTCTGACAAAAAAGTTATAGCCATATAGTTTAGTCACTTTGATAGAAGTTTTTCACGTACCTTGGGATTAGAAATAAGACAGCATTACGTATTTTGTTGACGTAGCTGTCTTGAACTCAGTTGGTCTGACAGTCTATATTTTAAAATTGATAAGTAGTTTGAGACTTTATAGTCTGTTTTGTGCAAAAACTACCATCACTTCATTACTGTCTTTTGTCACATTATGGGAAATGGTTTTTTAACATCATGAATTGCTGAAATTGTTATGTTTTTATGTAATATTAATTGGGTATAAATTCATTATTAATGAATATAATAAACATCTTAATTGTAATGGCTTTCATAATCATACATAAAAAGTCAGTCTTGATTTTTGGAAGGAATAATTTGAAAAATAGGATACTAGTGGCCATAAAGAAGAGAATATATAGATAGAATTTTTAATTCAGTTAACTTTTTGTAAGAATAATGTGTTTTCAGGATGGTTTTAATGTTGTATTTGCTTAGCATTTTTCTGTAGCTAAAAAATAATAAATTTATAAGTAGGTATGACATGTCAGCTATTTTTTAACCCGGTAGAAACTATCTAGAATTAAATAAATTACATAGTGTTTAGCTGAAAGAGTAACAAAATTAATGGGATTATTTAGTCTTTCTTATTTTAAAAACATTTTTGTAGACCCAAATATAAACACAGAAATATGATAATCTGGTGTCTATAATACTAGGCAAGATAATTTCATAACCTTTTAGCATCTCACCATGTATTGTTTGCAGGATATACAAAGTGATATTTAGATAGATCACTGTATAGATATTGGGAAAACAGAATGAAGGTTTCTGTAAGCACATGCTTTACTGAATGGCAGGAAAATGGTTCAAAATATTTTTTAAGTAAAACTTTTATTTCCCTGAGTGCAAATTCAAATGAGGACTTCTTTTATTTTTGGTTTAAGAGAAAAACAAATTTTATTTGCAGATTTTCCATAAAATTGGTAAGTATTTATATAGTAAGAATAAAGAGTTTTATAGAAGCCAATATGCACCTAAATTCTTCTGGAAAATATGCTGTTTTGCTGCTTTGATTTTTAGAATCTATATTAAAGGTGTGAAATTATTAAGTTTAATATGTTTTTAGTGGTTCTTTTAGAAGAACTTCTAGTTAAAAAGCATTTCTGTAGATTCTATATAATAATTTTGTGCTTAAGGGGTTTGAGGAACTTACTTGATGTCTTTTTAAAATATACCATTATGAGAATCAAAACTGCTATATAAGTGGCCTATTAGTAAATTCTATTACAATTATATGAATTAACACTAGTAATCTCTGGAAATAGAAGACATCCCTGATATCAGAAATATAAGCCCCTCTTTAAAGCAGGGATCAACATGTAAATTGATTCTCTTTACTGGCAAAGCAAAGCTAAGATTAGAAATATTTAGGATCCAGGGCAATCACTAAAGGCTATAGTTGCTAACTAATCAGTCTGATACATGAGTCAACTGATAATCAGTTGAACTGTAAAATAGAAGTTTGACTTTGCTTGATTCTTGTCTTAGTTCATTTTGTGTTGCTGTAAAGAAATACCTGAGGCTGGGTAATTTATGAAGAAAGAAGGGTTTATTTGGCTTCATGAGTCTGTTGGCTAGAAAGCTGAAGACTGAGCACCTGTTAAGAGCTTCAGGTTGCTTCTACTCATGGTGGAAGGTGAAGGGAAGCCAGCATGTGCAGAGATCACTTAGCAAGATAGGAGACAAGAGAGCACGTGGAGGTGCCAGGCTCTTTTGAACAACCAGCACTCTTGGGAAATAATAAAATGAAAACTCATTCACCTCCAAGGGACAACATTGATCATGAGAGATCAACCTCCATGAACCAAACACCATTCCAACATTGGGGATGAAATTTCAACATGAGGTTTAGAGGGGACAAACATCCAAACCATGGCAATTCTAATGGTAAATTTCCTTTGTTGAGTTTTCCTTCCACTTACTATAAAAGCTGATGAATCTCTTGTCAGATTGTTTTGTTACCTAAAATGCAAATTTATGTGTACCTGTCTATTTTTAAAATAATGAAACATCTTGAAATTAAACATGAAAATCATTAAACTTCAATTTTGTTGAAAATAATCTTAATTTCCTAATCGTACTTATTATTCATTTCAAATACATCTTTTTTCACTCTAAAGAAACCTTTTTAATTGTATAAATGATCAATATAATTTATTCATTTATTATTTATTCTTTCAACAAATAGTTGCTGAGTTCTTAACTTTATGCAATACCCCTGTCCAGGCACTGGGGGTAAGTCAGTGAATAAGACAGACAAAAATTTCTGCCTCTAAAGAGCTTATATCCTAATGGAAGGAAATGGCAAGGAGAAAAAAAAAATCAATCAATGGAATGATTAATCATTCAACCCAGCTAGTATGACACATGTGAAAAGTGTGGTGTATAGAAGGGATCTAGGAAAGTCAGGGCTTTGGGTATGGGATAGCAATTTGTATAGGATCACAGGGGAGACCTTTAGATAAGATAGCATTTTAGCACACACCTGAGGAGCAAGCTAGTCAGGAGAAACTCTGTGTCATGAGTAGGGGTGTTTAAGAAATATTGAGGAGGACAGTGTGGTCAGAGGAGGGAGAACAAGGGAGAGATGGAAGGAGGTTAGTCAGAGAGTTAAAGGGAGTTTGGGAGGCAGCTCAGGGAGGTCACCCAAGCCATGTAAGGACTTTGTCTTTTTCTGTGAGGCAGAAAGCTACTTTGTTCTTTTGAGGATGGTCTTTATTGAGAATAGGACAAAGATGAAAGCAGGAAGACCTTTGAGGAGGCTGTCACAATAATCGAGGCAAAATTTGATGATGATGGCTTGGACCTAGGTGATGGTAGCTTCAGACTCGGAACGTTGTAGTGTCTCACAAAGTCATATTGTTGATAGATTCTGAAGGTAGGGCTAAGAAGATTTTTGAATGGATTAGTTGTAGACTTGAGAGAAAGGGAAGACCAAGAATGACTCTACAAGGATTAATTTCAGGACATTAAACTAGGCACAGAAAGACAAATACTCTATGTTTTCACTTATATGTGGACTCTAAAAAAGTTGAGCCCACAGAAGCAGAGAGTAGAATATTGGTTGCCAGGGACTCGGGGGGAGGGGTTGGGAAAATGGGGACTTGGTCAACGGATATGAACTTTCAGTTATACGATAAATAAATTCTGAGGAACTACTGTATTTGTGGTGATTACGGTTAATCATACTATATTTTTTTCCTAGAAATTTGATAAGAAAGCAGATTTTAAGTGTCTTAATGACACACACACACACATACGCAGACAAATACAAATGGTAACTGTGTGGTGATGAATGTATTAATTAATTTGATTGTGATAATCATTACATAATCTATCTGTATATCAAATCATCATATTGTACATACTGCATTTTTACAATTTTTATTGTCAATAAAATATTTTAAAATAAAAAAAGAATGGATCCAAGGCTTTTGGCCTAAGAGGGTTACCATTAACTAGAGGTAGGGGAAGACTGTAAAGAAGTCTGCTTTTGGGAGGTTAAATTTGAAATATTAAGTGGAAATATCAGTTTTCCTTTTGTAAAAGGTTGAAAACAAGGTGACACAAAATAAAATTATTTCGAAAGTGTTTTCAACCTGAACAAAATACAGTGCTTTGCTTATATTTGAATATATGCATTAAATTAATCTGCTTAATTTACCTATATAATGCTAACCATTTTTTGGTGCCTGTTTAAATAAATCACTATTTAGAAAGAAGTATATTAGTGGGTAAACAAATAAAATGGTAAAGTATCCTCATAAATTGAGTTTTAAATAGTAAATACCTAAGCTAGGTTCATTATTCATTTATTGAATAAATATTTATCGAGTGCTCACGTTGTATTATCCTGTTCTGCAACCAGGGATATGGCAATAAAAATGACAGACAAGGTTCCTGCTTTCATGGAACTTACATTAGGAGAGGCAAGCAATAAAGCCTAAACAAATATATAACAAAATTTTATGCAGCAATCAAAGGTCATAAAGACAGAGAGGAGTATTAGGGTAGAGTATGACCTTTCAAGGAAGATCTAAAGTAAGAATAAGCCCTGGGAGGAAGAAATCTTGAAACCTGTAAAGGTTTTGACAAGTTGCTATCTTATTGGAACCTTTTTTTTTGTTTTGCTGAGGTAGCATAAACACATCTCATAGTCAAAGAACAATTTGATGTTTATCTCTTTAGTATCCCAAATAATCTTTTACCTCGAAGGTTACACTCATCTTTTAGTATTTTATTTCTGAATTAAATTTTATAATGGAGTAGACATACCCACATTTATTAATTTTTCAAAGATTCAAATTGGGCAATAATAATTATAATAGTTGCTAACTTTTATGTAATGCCTACTGTGTCAAGTAGTTTTTATAAAGTTTTGGGCATGTATTATCTCTTAATCCTTTTTGTTTCTGGTGAAGTAGTTTCTATTATTAATTCACATTTTATCTATGAGTAAACTGAGACACAGAGAGGTCATCTAGCTGGCAACTGGAAGAGCTGGATTCAAATATAAGCAATCTGATTTTCAGAGCCTGTACTTTTAACTGCTGTACAAATAGTCACTGAGATATTCCATGGTTATCTATTCCCATATTTTGTTAAAAACAAACATTCTAAATATGTGTATGATGCTTCATTTATTTCTTTCATGCATAGTGCGTGCAACATAAAGAAGCCAACACAGATGACCTTACAACTCTGGATAGGAAAGCCCTCTTACAGCAAGGTTATGCGGACAACCCTTGCGATAAACAACAGAGGGCAAGAAAATTGGATGCAGTAAGTTGTTAGCATTTTTACTTATTTGGTGAGCCATTAATCTAATTTGATTTCTAAGATTTTAAAGACTGAATGGAATAAATAATTGCAACAATTGAATTTGGACTCAGGTGAATATTCATTAATGGAAAATTGAGTCCTCGTTTTTATAAATGATTGAATTGTGTTTGGTATTATTGTATATTATTATATATATCATATATAATATATATATTGTGTATAATATTATATATTGTGTTGGTAGAAAATTGTCTTGAGTCTTTAGGTGTTTGAAACATTTATTTTATACTGTTCAAAATGTGAGTTGGCTGCTATTTATGTTAGTGAGTTTATTTGGTGTCACCTCCTTGCCCCCGAAAAGCAGCCTGGTTATTTTTTTTGAAGTAGTGAGCTACTAACATTAGATACATTCAGGCTAGTTAAGGAAATTCCAGAAATAAGTTATTTTTCTTTTTTAGGAAAAGTGAAACAAAACTCCAGATGCTCAATATTAACTTTCAATTATGTCTTTTACAGAATCAATTAGGTTGGCAAGTATAGTTTAGCCCAGTTCTGGCACAAATAGATAATTAAAACATTTCTGTAATGTTCTGGGGTAAAGGTACCAAGCTGCTTGGAACTGGAGGTCACTGACCACCTCAGACACCCAAATGATTAATGTCTTAGGCATACTTATAACAGATTGTTGGAATGCCAGTGTGGTGGCTCACAAGTTGGGAAAAGTCTGGTTTTGATAGCATAAATAGTAACAAAGCAATATGGATATAGTTAGTTACATTACTATTATCATTGAGTGGAGATTCAACATATGTTTTATTTGGGTCACTGTCATCCAGAATCAATTATGTCTGAATTAATAGCAATATATAATCAATCTCTGGACTATGTGAACTGATTTTCTGTGGATGTCCTAAGTTGCAAATTTGTGAGTTCTTTTACTTAAACCACATGCACATTTTTTTCTTTTTGGTGCCTATTATTATTTGGGTATTTATGTTTAATAGAATGAGTATTATCAGGATTATCCTAAAAATTAAAAAATGCTACTTTTTAAGGAAAAATAGTGTTTCAAATAAGGCTTATTTTGATATATCCCTGAAGTTATATTTGAAATGGGTGTTACAATAATTAAGGCTCATTGAATATTGTTCTTGATGTAATTCAAAGCAATCTGGATGTTAATGGATTTCTTTTCCTTACAACTACATTATTAGGAGCAATGTTTCTAAATTCATTATCAAGTTTTATTTTATTTTGGTAGTACTCATTTAACTGTCTCCTCCTTCCTCTGAGGAAACGTTTACATGAGTAAGCTTTCAAGGCATCTGAAATTAGCACCAATTTGTTTTAAAAATGTAGGTGAAAACTTCTTTATTTAATTGTATACCTCTTAAGTGAAAATAGAAGCAATGAAACTACGTTTTTTGTGTCCACCTCATCCAGCTCCTTTTTCATTTTTTAGTGTTGATAGATCCTTGCATCAGTGTCACTTCTGCTTCTAATCTGCTTTATGTTTATACAGATCTCTAAATCAGTGTGCCTATGGGTTCTAACCTTTCCTACAAAGTATAAGCCACCATAAGCTTCCACACTCAAGGTGGGCTTTCTGCATGGGCTCTATGGTGTTAATTAATCTCCCCTCTTTGGCTTCTATCTGGGTTTTACATCTGTAAACACATCTGTGTTTGGCTGATGTGGATCTTTTCTGTGTATAATTTTAATGTTTTAGTCAGTGTCCACTTTATGAATCACTCTTAGATATTAAAAAATATACCTTGCTTTACTTTTAGGTTGTGCTAATTTTTAAACATTTATTTGCTGTTTTAAATTTATTACTAGATAAAAATCTTATAAAGCATCATGAGCTTAGAGAGTGACACAAGATGTATTAAATAACGTAAGCTTTATGTGGGACATATTAAATGTGTAAACTATACATTTTGAATTTCTACCAAACAAAAATACTAAATTTAGTGTAGGCTAAATAACATTTAAATAATGTTAAATAATAATAATGTTTAATAATAATTTAGGCTAAATAAAAGTGTTATTTAGCCTACATTTAAGTTTAGTTTTAACATTCTTATTAAAATTCTTATTAAATTTTGTTTTAACATTATTATTAAAACTAAATTTAAGGCTGGCCATGGTGGCTCATACCTATAATCCCAGCACTTTGAGAGGCTGAGGCTGGGGGATCACTTGAGACCGGGAGTTCGAGACCAGGCTGACCAACATGGTGAAACCCCATCTCTACTAAAAATATAAAAGTTAGCCAGCCGTGGTGGCATACACCTGTAGTCCCAGTTACTTGGGAGGCTGAGGCATGAGAATCGCTTGAATTTAGGAGGCAGAGGTTGCAGTGAGCCATGGTAGTGCCACTGCACTCCAGCTTGGGCAACATAGCAAGACCCTGTCTAAAAAAAAAAAAAAAACCCAAAAAACTAAATTTAGTGTAGGCTAAATAGCATTTAAATAATTGTGCCCAACTTTTCCAATTTTCTTGCAAGTTTTACTTTTTGTTTCTATGATATGTCTTTAGACATTCTTATTTTATATTTTGTCTCAGTTTTAAATAAAGCACTTTTTCTAAGGTTACAAAGCCTCTATCTTAATTTCA